>NW_024082584.1:90728-110456 GCF_003009895.1 Hyaena hyaena | reverse complement strand
CCTCCTCCTCCTCCTCCTCCTCCTCCTCCTCCTCCTCCTCCTCCTCTTCTTCTTCTTCTTCTTCTTCTTCTTCTTCTTCTTCTTCTTCTTCTTCTTCTTCCAAACAATTCTGTAATAAACTTACTCGGACATTCAGTACTCAAACATGGAGTTTGGTTTGGGCTAATTTGTGTCCCCTTCCTCAAAAATCATATGATGAAGTCATAAGTCCCAGTACCTCAAGATGTGACTGTATTTGGAGACCAGGTTTTTATAGAGGTGATTCAGTTAAAATGATGTCATTAGGGTGGGCCCTAATCTAATATGGATGATATCCTTATAAGAAGAGAAAACTAGATGCAAACACACACACGGAGCAAAAACCACATGAAGACAGAGAGAAGGCAGCCATCTACTGTGCAAGGTAGAGGGAGACAGGCCTCAGAAGAACCAATCCTGCTGATCCATTAGCCTGAGACTTCTAGCCTCCAGAACTGAGAGAAAATAAATTCCTGTTGTTCAAGCCTCTGAAACTATGGTACATTGGTATGGCAGCCTTAGAAAACTTAGTATCAATTTCTAGAAATGAAATTCTGGGGGCAAAATTCTGCCAAACTGCTTTTCTGATTATTTCACCAATTCTCACTTCCTCCAGCAGTGTAAAAGACTGCTCACTCCCCTATATTCATACTTACCAAAATATTAAGGTATTATAAAATGAAATTTGTAATACTTTCACTCTCAGACTCACTTATAACACTCAGGATGCAGTTTGTCAAAAAGAAATGCTGAAGGGTCAATGACAAAAATATGTATTTTTAAATTATAAGTATTTATTATTATTATTATTACTTTAGTGTGGAGAATCTGTCTCCAACTACACTTTTACCTCTTAATTTTCCCAATGCACAATTTTCAAGAATCTCAGTGCAATTCTTGCATATCCATTGCAGCATTATTCACAATAGCCAAGGTATAGAAACAACCTAAATATATATCAGTGGATGAATGGATAGAGAAACACACACACACACACACACACACACACACACACACACACACAATGGAGTAGTATTCAGCCTTAGAAAATAAGGAAACCCTATGTAGGCAACAATGTAGATAAACTTGGATAACATCATGCTAAGTGAAATAAGCCAGACACAGGAAGACACATCCTGCATGATCTCACTTGTAAATAGAATCTGAAATAGTCAAAATCATAGAAATACAGAGTAGAATAGTAGTTTCCAGCCTGGGTGGGAAACTAAATGGGGAGATGGTGGCCAAAGTGTAGAAAGTTTCAGTTACTCAAGATGAATAAGTTCAGGAGATGTAATGTACAGCATAGTGACTACAGTTGAACAAGACTATATAACAAGACAGTATACTTGAAATTTGCTAATAAAGTAGATCTCACCATGAAGAGAAAAGAAAGGAAAGGAAAGGAAAGGAAAGGAAAGGAAAGGAAAGGAAAGGAAAGGAAAGGAAAATAGAGTCGCTACATGAGATTGTGAATCAGATGAGTTCCTGAGGCTTCATCCTAATCCTTCATTTTATTCTCTTTTACCTAAATTCCTGTAACAGTCTCCTAACTATTCTCACCACCTCTGGCCTCTCTCCATTCCAATTCATCTAGCACATCACCACTAGTGATTTTAACATTTTTGTTAGCATAAAAGGAAATGTCAGGTAGGTTAAGATGAAATGATCACTAATTCAAATTAGTGGGCTCTGATAATAGTCACATTTTCCTAAAACATAACTGCAGGCGGTCCTAATATTCATCACTTGTTTCTTAAGTTAGTTAGAGCTTAGAGCTTCCAACTGGTGTGTCTGGGTCTTGATCTCTCAGCTTAGGGGTGGAACTGTTGCCTTGGGCCAATTAACTTCATCTAATTACCCAGTGTGTGTATAAATATGTTAATATTTTATGTGTTACAACATGAAACAGTTTAAAAAGCACTGGCTTGGGTCACTCCCACTTGATATTTTATAAAGCAGCTAAATGTAAAATCTTACATTTGTTTTTTCTGTCCAGTGTATTTGTTAGGAAATTAGCAGGTAGGAAGAATAAATTTTGAAAATATCTGATAAGGATACGTGTATGCTTCTTTTTAGTTATTATAACATAAAGTTCAAAGGAAATGTGCCCAAACTTCCAATGGCCATCCAGTCTTCTTTCAGCCAGCCTTTGGAATTCCTATTTGACATTCACTTTGCTATTCCATGGGCACAAATGAGGTGATACTCACCTTGATAAACTGATTTCCTTTTTTTTCCTTTCCTATTTTTTTTTTTTTTTTACAGAGGAGTTTATACCTGCTCCAAGAGGCCAAATATGGGACAGACAGCACTTCATAGTCTGTTACCTCCATATTTCTCATTCCTTGGGTCTACAGACAGACATATACACAACCTTGTGCCTAGGCTAGAAGTTATGGGCAAAACACGGAATTTTGTTATTGCTGCATAGGACTGAAAGGGATGCCTGTATGATGTATAATGAACATGAAAGGCCTGTATGACCAGATATATCCCTCATTTAAATGAATGGTAATGTTTCAAATTTTCATCTGTAAGAAGGACTAACAATGGTATATTTGGGTGGATTTTTCTTTAAGTTTATTTATTTTGAGATAGAGAGAGAGTATAAGCAGGGTACAGGCAGAGAGAAAAAGGAAGAGAGAGAATCCCAAATAGGCTCAGCACTGATGTAAGAAGCTGGACATGGGTGCTCGATCTCACAACTATGAGATCATGACCTGAGCTGAAACCAAAAGTTAGACACTTTACTGACTGAGCCACCCAGGTGCCCCAATTTGGGTGGATTTTTAACGAAGTAAATCACCCTTAATTAGAGTGTGGATTAGTGCACTGATGTCAAATAAGAGAGTAGTCTCCGATATTCTGCCTCAGTCTGTCCTCCACCAAGCCCCAGTAAAAACTTTTATTCTGAGTTGGGTAGGGACATTAATCACATATGAATTGACTTTGTGTGTCCTACAAGCTGGGAAGAGCAATACATATTTTGTATGATCGTTTAAGAATTCTAAAAGCTCTCATGTGTTGCAGTAATGGAAAGGATTTTAAACTTGAAATTTATTAGAGATGAATATAGATTTCTAGGAAATTGGCTAAATGATTACTTAGGTATCTTTCAAACGTTGAAATACTACTTTTTTGTGTCCAAAAGCAGATGGGCCTTCTTATACACAATGGAAAATAGATTCCAGAAGATGCCATTCACAGACACTGCAGTATCAATGCTGTTCTCCCTCCCCCTTCCTGTGCAGTACATCAGCCCTTCAGTGTGCCAAGTTCATGCAAATTTCTCTTTCACCACTCTTATAATCTGGTCCAGGTCACCATCATCTCTCTTCTAGAACACTGAAATAGCCCATGAAAGATCTCCTGTCTGTCTCCAACCCCCTGAAGTTTATCCTTCACACATAAACCAGGATAAATGTTTACAATGTATAAATGTTTACATCATGTTTCTTCTTAAATACCCTCCAGTGGTTTCTCAATATTGGAATGTGTTTTTCTTTTTAAATTCTGATAATAGTCTTGAAGCCCTACAAGATTATCACCCCTGTGTCCACCTCAGTCATGCCCCTCTTTATGCAATGTTCACTGTATTCTAGCCACACTGGGCTTCCTTTTTCCCCCCCAAAATGTATGCCAAGCTGGGTTATAACTCATGGTCTTTGACTTTGACAGTCTCTAAGTCTGGAACATCATTCTCTTAAATCTTTACATGATGAAATCAAACTCATCATATTTTTTCTGTATTATTTATAATAATTATACTGCTTTTATGTTTAATTAACTTATTTTACTATGTCTTTATTTTCTCTTTATTGTTAAAACTTAAACTCTGTGAGAGCCAGGGTTTCATAATGCTATCCTGAATTCCCAATGTCTAGATAAAATGATGTCTAGTCCAGAGTGGGAATTCAATGTATTTTTATAGGAAGGAAGAGAAATAAGAAAAAAGGAAGGGAGGGAGGGAAGGAGGAAGGAATGAAAAGTAGAAATTACCTGTTAAAAATTTCTTTAGAACTAGCTACATGCCCTGTTTATATAAGAACAATGATTCTATGGTACCAGATTTTTAATCATAATGGCGCACCCACCCTTCAAAAACAGAGAATAGAGAATTGAACAATTTATCTTTTATAGAACAGAACATTAGTTGTCTTTAAACAAGGCATTTTCCATATTAAGTTGTCACTCAGAGCTAAAATCCAAATAATCAAGTTCCTAATAATGAATTTTCACTGTAAGAGTAAAATTAAAAATAATTTTAAACAGTTATGGAAAGAATAAAATCAAACTATACTGGGCTACCTCTTTGCCTTCCAGTAAATAAATAAACAAATACATAATAAATACCTTGTTTACATACCACTTAGGGAGTTGGGTATGTCAGATGTCAGTAAATTTCAGATAAGGGTATTACCAGTTTCTCTTTATTAAATGGTGCCAGATTTAGTCTTGAAGTGAAACCTCCTTTAGAAGAAATACTAGGGATTAGTATCAGTAAAAGAAGGAAAAACAGGAGACAGATTTGACATTTTCATAGAGAAAATGTGGGAAGTACATGTTCTCCCATTAAAAATGGTATTTTAGTGGCTTGCTGCTCTGAAGAAGAATGTTCTGTACCTTGTCTGTGTCTTCTCAGGTTGAGGAGAAAAGCAGTGATTTTAACCTCTGGTATAAATAATTATATGACATCATCTATAATCTATATGGTTAGAATGTTCCTTTTCAACAAATGGTCCTTATTTTAACAAGCCATGGTTACCATGCTAAGGAGGAAAAAAGAAAGCTTTCATTATTCAGTAGTATTATAAATTTTATCATGTCTCTACAAAGGTTTTTGCCATCAATTATCCAAATCCTGTGTCCACTTGAATTACTCAGTTGCCTAGTGTTTCTTTTCCCTGAATGAGAAACATCTGTGGCTACTTTCATTTCTGCCCATGCAAGGGGTGGGGACTTAAGTTTATCTTTCTTGTCCTACTTAGTATCCAGGACTGTGCTCATTTATTTGTTAATTCAACTTATATTTATTGAGTCTCTCCTCAGTTCTGGGAATATGAAATGACTCAGACAGAAAACAGTCACCACTACATTAAGTTTATAGTTCATCAGGGAAGAAGATATTAATAAAATTATGAGATGTACAAGAAGCATTATGAAAGAGGAGGTGGTGTGCCATAACACAGTCTTCTATGAGGAAGTGATGTTTAAGCTGACATGTGAAAGATGAGGAAGCATTATCCAGAAGAAAGAAATGAAGATGGGGGATGGGATGAGGGCTAAGTTTCCAGAAAAGAAATAAGGGCTACGTTTTCTAGGGGAAAAGAAGACAGGCACTTCCAAGGAAGTGAAAAAGAAGACAACAGGAGAGAAAGATGTGAAGGGAGGAGTTCAAGGTAGGTCCTCTAGCTTCAACAGTGGAAAGGCTTTGAGGATCTTCATGCATCAAGATGACTTGCTCAGATTTACCATTTGGGAGAATGGCTCCAGCTACTCTGTAGAGAACTTCCCATTGGGGACTCACAGTGGAAGAAGGCAAGCTTAATCAGATATGATTGCCATGCTCCAGGTAGAAGACAGCAGTGTTATATACAGTGCTAGAGATAGCTCCAGAGATTAATGGAAAAATGAGAGAGATATTTAAGTAAACAATGAAAACAGATGATTTTGTGAGGGATGATGAGTCTGCTTTGGAGAAGTAGGTGATGAATGGTCATCAATGTAAGATGTCAAAACTCTAAGTCACGGTGACCTTTTCAATCCTACATTAAGGACCTATTGCCTAAAAAACAAATCCACACTCCTCTATATATCTATGTGAAAATTTCCCAGCACTATTTCTATTTGACACCAGAGAATTCTTTGTTATGGGGGTATGTCCTGTGCACTGTATAATGATTAGCAGCATCCCTGACTACTTCCCACAAGAAGCTAGAAGCAGCCTCTTCACCTCAAGTTGTGACAACAAAAATGTCTCCAGACATTGTCAAATCTCCTTGGGGGCAACATTACCCTTGTCAAGGACCATTAACCTGTGCTGGTTCCTCTTACCCATCCAACTTCTATCACCCTTTCTTCAACACACCCCCTTCCCCAAATCATCACATTCTTCTTCTCTCTATTTCCTGCACATGTCAAAAGACAGTAAGAAATTTTGTTTAATAATGTTTTTGGCATCATAGAGACCTAGATTATTCTAGCCTTACGATTTACTAATCGTAGGAACTTAAATAAGTTACCTAACCATTTTTGGTCTTTTATATGTAAAACAAGGATAGTATCAGGTCCTCCTCATGAGGTCATTCTGAAGATTGTCACAATCCAATGATACTTGCAAAGCATAATATATTTTTAGTTCTCAATTCATTTTAATACTATGAAAATATGTTTATTCTATACTTCATGTCTTCATCCATGGCATATGTATGGTCTGAAGTGATATCTATTTTCCTTGACTTGCATACACCCATTGATTCAAATTTGACTTATCTTTCAAGACCTTCACTGGCATTTCCTCCCCATAGAAGATTTCTATCAATTACTTTAATATACACTGATTAGTGCCATTTTCAAACTATAGTGGAACTCACATTACATAATTTAAAACTTTAGTACATATTAACATAATTTCCACTTGTTTTGCCTATGCAAGTTTTCAAACCTCCTAATGCATACAAATTCCATGATGTTACAGAGATGACATATTGTTGTGGGCAACAATAGATGTTGAGTAGATGCCAATATATTGAAGTCACCCACATGTGGGAGGAAAGTCAACTTCTAATTATAGCTAAGTAGACACAGGAGTACCCTATAAAGGAGCAGCTGGATAGATAAGATCAACTTATTCCTTCTGATCTTTCTCATGCACATGGATGCCAATCTGCATGAACTATAAATGAATTCTCTGTAAGAGAGAGCTCATCTAGAAGGCTGATATTTTCTCCTGTGTTTCATGAGAGTTAGAGTTCCAGAAACTCAGGGTGAATAAATGGCATTGTCACACATCTTCACAGGAGGTTCCGACTGTGAGCTAGGATCTCACCTGGCTTTGAACTCAGCATGAATCCAACTCTCAGATCCACTGTAATGAGGACTTTAAAATTAACCATTTATATTTTGACCTTGACTTTACCAAGTCACAGAATAGACTTAAGTGAAATGGAAGTATCGACCATGTAACCATTTAAGCCATGAGGCTGACATAGAAAATGTAGCTTCTGTTGTTACCCATATCAAGAGTCTTGCTATATCTGTTACTAGCTGAACTCATTTACAGTTGGTGCTCAATAAATGTTTATTGAAATAGATTCTCTAATTTTGCATCTCTGTGGCTTTGGGAAAGATATTCTAGCTTTAATTTTCCTATCTATAGCATGGAAAGTTGACTCAACATCAAAGAGTTTCAAACTATGTGTCTAGCATTTCATAGAGGTATCCCAAGGTCTATTCCAGGAGTTGGGGACTGGTCAAGGGATATTAAATAACCCAACTCTGAACTTGACTTTCTGAATTCAGCCAGAACAGCAGCTTTTTGTTATTGTTGCTGTTGCTGTTTTATTTTTTTATTTTTTTTATTTTTTATTTTTTTTACAAATAGTTTATTGTCAAATTAGTTTCCACATAACACTCAGTGCTCATCCCCATAAGTGTCCTCCTCTATGCCCATCCCCCCTCCCCCCCACATCCATCAGTCCTCAGTTTTTGTCAGCATTCAAGAGTCTCTCATGGTTTGCCTCTCTCCCTTTCCCCCACCATTTCCGCCCTTCTTCTCCCCCTTGTTCCTCCGTCAAGTTCCTCCTAATCCTCCTATACGTGCAAACGTATGATATTTGTCCTTCTCTGCCTGACTTATGTTTTATAGTTTTGCTCTCTGCTTAAGGTTTTATTTGAATAAAGGAGTCAGCTTCTTAAAATAAGCAAAAGCTTTCAAATCACTGACCTAGACAATCTTTAAGTTCCTTCCAAATGTGTTATGTGATCTATGATCTTCACTATGGATAAACAAGAAAACTGAGGGGAAATAACACTTCAAGAGGGATTTGGGTTATATTCAGGAAAGAGCTTAACTAGAAAGTATAAGGGCTCTTGATGGGATAAGCAAATTAGGCAATTCCTCTTGACTAAATAATTTAAAATTTGGCCAAGAGCTAACATTGTAAATAGACATTCTGGAGAGCAAGATCAAATTCACTTAACAAAAATTAATACCACATTGAGTATAATCCTGCCTGGGACACTTTAGAAGAAATCATTGTGACTCAGATGTGGTTCCTATCCTTAGGATGTTCACAATCCAATATGGGAGCTAAGGCATCTAAAACAATTAACTGAGATAAAAAGAGGAAATTATAAATTTCATATAAGACAGATGGGGGAAGTAAAGAGGAGTTTTAAGGTATATCCAAGAAGAAATAATTAATTTTGATGAGAAACACCAGAAAATACTTCACTGAGAAATGGTTTTTCCAGCACAAGAGAAACTTGGAAACACTAATGTAGAGGAAAGGTCATGCAGGTTGAGAAAAGAGCAAGAAGACAGTTTGTTGGAGAAAGAACTCAGTTCTCATTTCTGCTCTGAACCAATATTTCCAATTCTTTGTCTGGACACCAGGTATAAATATCCTTCTCCAGTTCCTTAGAGGTAGCCATGTCACTTTCTTCAACCATAAAGACTTTGGTAAAAGCAAAATTTACTACCTACCTTGGCAAGAGTAGAGTGTAAAGTTGGTGCCTTCCTCAAACTGGTTCCCTGCCAATTATGCAGAGCTAACACCTTCAGTCAATCCTTAATAGACATCAGCCATTGTTGCTTTAAGGCACTAAAATTTAGGAACTGTTTGTTATCACAGTGCAACAGGCATAATTCTAAGATGGCCTCCAAGATTCCTACCCCCTGGTATCCACATCTTTGTGTAATCCCCTCCCCTTGTGTAGTAACCCACTTCTAATCAATAGAATGTGGCAAAAGTGATGAGGGATAAAACCACTCCTGTAATTACATTATATGGTGTAAGACTTCAACTTGAACAGATTCTCCCTCTGGCTTTATGAGAAGGCCACATGACAAGGGGTCTTTTAGAAACTAAGAGTGACCTCTAGCTGACAGCAACAAGCAAGACATGAACCCCTTCTACAATTCCAAGGGATTGAATTCTTCCAATATCCATGCAAGCTTGGAAGATGTCCCCAAGCTCCAAAAAGGGTGACAGTCCAGCCTACACCTAGACTATAGCCTTTGAGACTCTATGCAGAGGAACCAATTAAGCTATACCCAGATTCCTGACCTAGAGAATTGTGAGATAACAAATATACATCACTTTCAGCTGTTACATTTCTGGTAATTTGTTATACTGCAACAGAAAACTAAAGCACCAAACAAACTGGCCTCTTCTGATATAAAAATGATGGGAATTAAGTCAAGAAAAATATTTGAGATCTCTTCTTCAGAGAGCCTTAGAGTCCACTGAGTCTGATCTTTTCTGTGGACACAGGCTTTGAAGGGTTTGAACAGAGGGACAGCTTGGTTAGAACAGTGCATTCAGAGACATGATTTGCAGGCATGTGGAAGGAAAGAAAAATTTGAACAAAGATGGCCATTTATACTTTTTTAAGATATCTAGGAATCAGGTAAATATAGAATATCAAGTTCTCTTATCAAACTATTCACATGTAGAAAGTAACTTGTTCAAATGGATAATGTTGGCATTCTTTCCTATATCAAATATGATGCTGTTTCTACCTGTAATTCTACTTTAGCGTGATTAAAATACCTCAAGTCAGCCCCTGGAGTTAAAATGACAAATGTACCCAGTTGCACGCCTCCATCTTGTCACCAGGGGACTGTTCCATTTGTTAATAGGCATTGCTTTTTGCCAGAATCTCATTTTCAGCCCAGAGTAAATTGCCTTTCATCTACACCAAAATTTGAAGCATGTACAAAAGTGGTTTATGCTTTATTTACCGCTTGTTCTGGCAGGAAGATGGGTTTAGGAGAGCTTACATTCACTTTCTCAAGGTGTGGGCTGCAATACGAAACTGTAATACAGTCTTTTATTTTCCATGCTATAATGCTCATGGGGATAAAACTATTTGGCTTATGGGAATCCCAATACAATAAGTACTTCCAGATTTGTACCCAAACAGGGGACGTTTTCTTTCGTGAAGAAGAATGAAATTCCTTTTCAAAGAAGTATAACCTGGCTGGTCTTGAGTTTCCAGGACTTTAGTGCTCACTTCCCTTTGAAACATTAGAGTGGACATCTATTGTTCTCGAGTCCATTGTTCATTCTTCCTACTTCATATTTCTTCTGGAAAGAGGCGTATAACCCCACTTCTGCTCTATTTGACTTGTGTGGGTCATTATCATTAATTTGAGGGTTACACAGATCTAAGCTGAAAAGTATCTTCCTGAAATCAACTTAAACTGGACCAAACAGAGGGAATCTCTTTGAGGAAAGTACTAGAAAAGGAACTCCTTCACCTCAGTTTATTTGAACATAAAAGGATGTGAACCCAGAGCTGCTGTGGCCATCTTACTGCTATATAGATCTGCAAAACTTGTTAACAGAGGGAAGATGACAGCTTATCAAGTCCTCATGACAGTATCTGGGCCTTTAACACCAGCAGAGCTTCAAATAAGGTATACCTATGTGTTCAGTTGTTTTTATCTGAGTCAATAATTTCTCTTTTGGAATAATCAACTGCTAGTTGGGTTTTCATATATTTACAACTAAGCCATCATCTTAAAGATTTCCAGAGGTTCATTTTTTCTACCAGAATCTTTCTCCTTACATCTGAAATGACTTCTGCTAATTTCTGAGGAATACACACTGGGCATTTGCTCCTTTTGTCAATGAACTTTGTTTTTGCCCACAGTTGTCTCAGAATTGTGTGTATCAGCTCTTGGCCTCTCAGATACATGTCTACTGCCAGTTGCTCCAGCTATACCAGAGCCCTTTCTTCCAAATGTGCACATATAACATCCCATAATTCTTCAAAGAGAACAATTCTGGCAATAAACTATCAAAGTAGTTGATAGTGTTATCTCCCAAGGTCTGCCCCAGAATAATCAATTCACAGATTACATATACTCAAGTGTGCTAGGATAAAACAGACTGATGACTATTATTTTGTACTCTGCTTCATTGATTAAAATCACAAGATTACTACCAGATTACCTTGTGCTCTATTAGCAGAAACTGATTTAAAAAAAAGCAGCAACAAAAACCCTTATTAACTGGTACTTCACAGCAGGGAAATAAATAGTTATACATAAAGAGTTGGTAAGCTAAATGAATCATCTGCCTATCATCTATCTATCTATCTGTCTGCATGTATGTGTGTATGCATGTGTATTAAAAGTGACGAGATGCTGAAGAGAAAAACTGTTAGTTGCCTACCCAAAAACCCCTCCCACCCATCCCTTGCTGACCAAAACTGTCTATACACACACAGTTGAAAAATGCCAGGTCCTTAAATTCTTAGCTTTTTCTACAGGAAGCAAAGTTTATCTGACTAATCTAGTCAATGGAGCCTGAGAAGAACTGGTAACTCTGAGAAATATTCCCTGTCTTCTCTTAAAGAAAGAGGATGACTGAAGAAAAACTACACCATTTCTGTAACTGGAACCCATTATGAGATTATGAAGTTTGGAGCTGCAGCAGCCAACTGGCAGTCCTGGCATGACTAAACCAAAAAGGAAAGACACCACACAGCAGAGGCAGAGATAAGAGGAGATAATTTGGTCCTAATAACATGGATGACTCAACGGGATTGAAATGGGACTACTCTGGCTCTGGACTTCTCAGGTGAAATAGGAAACATCTCTATTGTTTAAGCCATGTGCAGTTAGTCTATTCACTGTGGCTTGAAGGTGCCTTCCTTGGCTGATGGAAATGAAAGAGACCAACCAGAGATATTGAGAGACCAATCTGAAATGCAAAAGAAAAAATGTGTGTAGAGAAAAAAATAGTTTATCCTCAAAGTCAGGCAAACTATGGAGGATTATAAATATATGGCCAATGGATTTAATGCAAAGTGCTATAAAGAAAGAAAGCAGGGGTGTTCTTATAGAATACTAGATTTGGAATGAGATTATCTGAAATTAGGTCCTATTCTTTCCAGTTACAGTGGAGTATTGGGAAAGAGACATAAACACTTCAGGATCCTGTATTTAACTTTTAAAACAGAGAAAATAACATCAACATTATCTCTTATTGGTGTTTTTTCGGTTTTTTTTTTTTTTTTTTTTTTTGGTGGTGGTGGTTTTAGCGGTGGTCGTGTTTGTGGTGTGTATAATGGGTATTAACGTGGGTACCAGATGAAAAATACAGGCGAAAATACTTTTAAAAATGAATCTCAAATACATGTGAGAGTTGATGAGAAGGCAAGAGCCATTGTCTTCATCATATCCTCTTCATCATCACTATGTGTTAGAGACTGCTGGTACTCTATCCAGAACCCCTTACCTGTCATGTGCGTCCGTCTTCTAGCTGCCGAGAGTGTTGGCTGGTGATAGCTCACAGCTGCATCCTTTGCTAGGAAGTTGCCCTTAGCTGACAGGACCTGCCCTCACAGAAAAGTCACGCTTCTTCTGCAGGTAGCCCTCAGCCAGTAATGGCCTGATAAAGGTGGTGTAAATGGTCACCTCACTCTGTGATACAATTCACACTCTAGAGCTCTCCATGGGAGCAAGCTGAAGCTAGACCCCAGGTGAAAACCACATTCTTAACGGGCTGCATCCCTTTTCCTGCCCTGTTTCCCTCACTCCTTTATATGTTCCTGCTGGACGAAGAGCCTTTGTAAATTGCATGCACAAGAATCCCCAGTGCAGGCTCTAGTTTGAGTAAACTTCCCCTATCATACCTCTCAAATACATCTAGAGATGGCACTCAGAAATTAGGGAGGAAAGAGATGAAGAACAGATATCTTCAGGTTACAGAGGAAAGTTTAGAAAGTTTCTAAAATTGATAGAACAAAAAACAAATGTGTAACTGTATCATTTAAAAGTTAGAAAAAATGAGCAATCTAAGAAATAAAAGTAATAATAAACACTGGGAGGAAACAAGAGGGTAAGAGGAAAGAATACTGGAAAAATTAATCTTCAATTCTTACATAAAGGAGTAAAAAGATATTGCCTACTATTGATGAATCAAGAAATGGTGAGCATGCATATTATTTGGATACAAGAGTACACTCAGAAAAAAAAGAAAACAGTAAAGAGAGGTTTCCTCCAAGAAATGTGATAAGGAACAGAAAAAACAAGCAGAGGACTATAGCTTTTCATCCTTAACTTTCATTTACTATTTGGTATTTTACTTTATATATGTACCTGTATGTCCAAACACCACACACACACACACACACACACACACACACAACACCAATTTCTTTCTAGAATTGACTGCAATATATCTCTTAATCAATCTATGTAATAATATTGGCTAAGATTTTTAAAGGTTTAGGTCTTGCTTTATACAGTCTGTTTTAAAGCTCAGAGATACCTACCCCATGTTACTACTGTAATCCCCATATCAAAGGCTGTAAGACTGAGTCTCATAGATGTTAAATAACTTTTCCAAGTTCATGAAACTAGCTTTTCAAGTTAGAAATGAGATTCAAAACTGAAAACCCACACCCTTAACTTGTGGGCAACACTGCTTCCCAGATCATTTATGATGTCCAAGCTGTCCTGGGGAAAGGCCTACCCTGAAAGCAAACATCACTTGGACTTTGACCAATGATTTTATCTACAGTGCTGGTGTTCATTTCTTGAGATGTAATAATGAAAAAAGAATGAGTCTTAAAACAGCTCATGCACACCCAAATGTCAGTATGCGAATACTTTGCTGTGTTTAAATTCACACAGTAAGAATGACTATTCTAGTTGATGAATTGAGTCCCTTACTATTTTCTATTAGTCACTGAATTTCTGGCTTTTCAAATACGTTTCACCACCTGGTTAGCTTGCATATAGACTACTGAGTGTTTTTATGTAAGCATCAAATAATACTCTTAAAAAAATTTAATCATTATCTATTGATAATACTAAACATACATCATGTGAATTTTTCCAATTAGTTGCAAAAGAAAATTTTGTCCCTGATTAAATCCTACTAAAGAGTTATTTTTTTTTGCTTTAGATAGAACTACAAGTGCCCCCCAAATAAATCTTGTCATTCTTTTTGTACATTCATTTTCATTTCTCTCTAGCTGAGATGCCATAAAAACCATCCAGCTCAACATTAGAAATTGAAAATGATGTTGGAGCGTGATAATGGCCAAGAATAAGAAGAGAGTATCCTGGAATCATAGTCATTTCTTGCAAACAAATTAAAAAAAAAACATAATTTACTACTCTGGAAGGCCCACAGCTGTCTTTGCTGATATATTTTTTACTTTTCTGAAAAAAAATTGAACAACTGAATATCTGAGTATCTTCTAGCCCCTCTCTGTGGAGAATCTGGACATGGTCTTTTTCACCACGTATGGAAGGATGGCTCCAACTATGAGTTTTTATGAGGTAAATAAGCAGGGTGCATTCAGCATATGCAATCTCAGGACCAACCCATCCCAGTCAGGCATTCTGAGAACACCCAAAGGCCCCTGATGATCTGTCCCTGCCATCCAGCCTGACCTCATCTCCTACTTCTCTTTTCTTACTCACTTGGCTTTAGCCACACACATTCTTTCTCTCCCTCAAATCCCAAGCTGTCTACTGCTTTTGCTATTGCTTTCCTCCAGCCTGAAGAGCTCCTGAGTTCTTGGCATATTCTGGGTAAATGTTAAATGTCAACTCCTCAGAGAGACTTCTTAGGACTCTTCTCTGAAATATCCAGGCTCCTCACCAACACATACTCTCTATCTTAATTCCTATCTCATTTCTATAACATGGACTGTGGGGGGGGGGGGAGTTTGAGACCTGGCTCCCAGTTAAATTTCTACAGTGAAATGTCTGTGTAGCTTGGAGCAAGCTTTCATTTGTAAATTGGTGTCTTGGATTGTGAGATCCAAAATTGTCTACCTCACACACACACTTTACAGTTTACTCTGATATGACTTGAGTAGTCCCTTGTCTTCATCAGCATAGATTGACTATTCCAAGAAATTCTACCCAGAAAGATAAAAGTTGCAAATAACTTAATTGTGAATTTCAGGAAGTTTCTGAAAAATCCATCAACTCTTCATCGGAAAATGGGTGACTGTTCTGTAAGACTTTTAGTACCTTCCCTCAAAATCCTGCCCTCTTGTGTTTACCAATTCTAACCTAATCAAGATCCTCATCTAATCCTAACAAGACCTCCCTTACTCCCTTGAAGGACCCTCCTTAAATGAGACTTCAAGGTCTCAACAAATACCCTGACTGCTCTTGGCCTCTGAGATGCAGTCAAGACTGTCTAGGTAGGTAGTATTTTCTCTTACCATAGTAGTTGACAATCTCAGTTTTGAATAATCAACAGGTTATTCTTATGATTTTTGGAAGAGTCTGCTGTGTGGTTTACACTGAATCTTTCCTGTCCTTAGGTTTCTGTAAATTAAGGAGGTTGGATTCTATAATCACTCAGAGACCTTCCAGCTTTGATATTCTTTAAGACACTTTTGGAAGATAATTCCTTTCCCTCTTGGTGGTCTCTTTTTAAGCTGACAGCTTCTTAAAGAAAAGGACGATTGCCTCCAGTGGTTGTCAGAAAGTAGATTCAGGTCAGGTTCTTGGGGTGGCAGGGAGTTCAACTGTTGAGTTTTCAAAAGCTAGCTTTATACTTTCCTTCTGCTTGTCACTTCCAGGACAGAGAAGGTGGCAATTGTTTGCTTTTGTCTTGCTACACAAAAAAGGATCTGAGTGGAAGGGTAGAAATAGATGCTCCCTCCTTGGCCAAGAGCCACACTTAATGCCTGAACGGAGCTTCCTCCTGGGGATACCTCTTCTCATCCCCATGGGGGAGGCCTTGGACTGCAGCCACTGCAGCAAGTAGCTAATTGTCTCCAGCACTCCTCCTGCTGCTCAAATAGAATCACAAAGCCTTGTGAAGGTGAGAGCTGAACTGACCCCATGTCTTTTTGAACAATACTAAGATGGATGATGAATGGGTATTTGGGAAACATAACAACTACAATGATTTATATTCATGATGGGCTAATCCCAGAGGGACTTCTGGAATGGGCATATAGCAGAGTTCTTTGATCTTTCATAGTGTGAACTGAGCGAAATGATTTGAAATGATTTGAAAAGCTATTCCCTATGAAGTCCAGAGACAAGAGGGTTGGGCTCTGAATAAAGATAATTTGCTTTTCAATCAAAATTAAGATTTGGAAGGTTGAAAGAAGGGCAAAATAAGTACTCAAATGAAATTAAACCAATTGAGGAAGGGGTGTGTGTATGAAGAAAAAAACACCTTTGAATTTGAAAATGCATCTTTTTGTTGTCCTTACTATTATGGGAAATTTGAATTAGGTAACCAAATATATGTTAAGCTACATAAGCACTGGTTAGGCTATCTAATTCAATCATTATGAAATCAAGTTTGGGAGTTTGGGTACTTGGTTTCTTTGATGCTAATAGAACATAATCCTGGCTCCATGTCCCCACCACTAACCCCAATCCTCTATTCTATGTTTTCCCATATCTCTTAATATGTCCCCTTGGTATATGTCTAGATGTGACAAGTGTTTTAACTATTCTCTCAGTTCCTGTCACAGGAGAAATCAAGTTAAGAGCTCCTTTCGTCTATAAAATGGGAGTACAAATAGTTGCACCCCAGAGCTTTCTGAAGATTCAGTTAAAAATTGGTGTGAGAGATCCTAATATAATGCCTTATATAGAGTCACACTCACTGAATGTTTCCTTTATCCCTCCCTCCTTTCTTCTTTACTTGAATGAAAGATAATCCAGGAATCCACCACATGAAGGAAGGCTTGCCAGAGTTCCCTTTGCCACAGTGGTGGCAATCTGCCTTCCTATGCTCACCAAATGATCACACACCTTCACCTATTTACAAAGAGTTTGTGCATTTAAAAAAAGAGGGGGAAAGGAGTGCATCAAAATCATATTATCCAGTGTGATTACTTCTTCTCCCACTCTGAAAAAAATAAGAGTTTTCATTTAGCCTGTTTTCATTCAGCCGGCATCTTGAGTGTTGTTGTAAATTAACACAGTTGACAATAGGAAAGAAGTGCACAGCCAAGGCTCTGAATAATCTCATTACATATCTCTCAACAATTAAGTGCATTAATTAAGCTCCTGTATCAGAAGGGATGTTGATGAAGTGGCTCATATTCGGTCACATCTTTCAGTGCTTCCTGTTCACACAAGGTTTTGGATGACTCTTCATCGCACGTCAAAGGGTTTGGGATAATTACCAACAATATGGCCCTGGATTATTCTGCATGAGTGACTTTCAAAATCCCAGATGTTTTTCTTTGACTAATCTTTGTAGCAGAAAGGACTTCAGTATAGTAGTTTATAGTTTAGTTTCAGGGATCAGAAAAACCTGGTCTCACATCTTGGCTGACCCATGTATCAGATCTCTGACATCTCCATGCCTCAGTTTCTTCATTTGTTATAAGAGAACAATAGAAGCATCAACTCAGTGAGGTTGTTGTAATGATTAACTGATCTAATTAAGAGAAGACACCTAGCTCAGGGCCTGGTATATAGTAAATGCTCAATAAATCCTAGCTTGTAATAGAAGTAGCAGCAGTGATAGTAGTTAGCAGCAGTGTAGTTTTTACAATAGAGGCCTTGTGGTATATCAATAGAGCAAGACGCTGGTAAAGAGAAAACTTGGGCTCTGATCCTGATTGACTCCTATTATCTGTTCTGACCTCCTTAACTTTACTTTGCTGTGCACAATTGTGCTAAATTGCTGTAAGAATTAACTGTGATAATAGATGCAAATAAACTTTGTAAACTATAGAAATGTACATGATTAATGCCATTACAAAGCCATATGTGAAGGTCATTTTCTTTTGTTTTTCCAAGTCTATCAAGAGCATAATTGCCAAAGCACCTAAAAAGTATAAATTTCTGTTCATCACTCATTACTACAGTCAAAGTTCTTTGACTGTAAGAAACCAAAGCCAAGTAAGCTGCTCATGTAAAAATGGAAGTTTGTGGAAAGAATAAAGTAAAGGATATCATGGATACCATTCATTTATTAAATATATTTATTGAAAACTTACTCTGCTCTAAAACCTGTGCTGGCTAATGAATATATTAAGATGAGTCAAGTCCTTGACTAAAGTAGTTAACATCATATTTGAGAAAAGAAAATGAAAAGCAGGGTGCCTCACAGGCAAATATGCAGTAAACAAATAAGTTCATGTGTATTTACAAATTCAGAAAAGAAACTGACACTATATATGCAATGAATAGGGTTTAATTACAGACAGTACGTGGGAAATGGTGGGATACTACATAGGGGAAAGCTTGTAAGCCAACACGTGAAGGAAGAGCCCAGGGAAAGCTTTGCAGGTGGAGGGGATGCATCTTCCAAGTCTATAAAACAGGAAAAAGCTTGGAAAACTGGGGAAAGGAGTGATATTTAGTGTGTCAGGGGCTTGGTTTAGGGCAAATGGCTTAGGTCTGGGCAGGAGATACAAACCCAGTACATTTGTTCACTCATGCATTCATTTAGCACATATTTACTATCTACTCTGCGTCAGAGACTGCTCTCAGCCAGACAGTGAAGTTTGCCCAAGGTGACTGCCCCCTTCATTCAAATAAGGAATTAGACAATTCAAAAATCTAAATATATACATAAATACTTAAGAAATATCAGCATATAACTAGTGTTAAGCTGAGATCATCTAATGAATATGTCTCAGTCCATTCAGGCTGCTACAACAGAATACTGTAGGCTGAGTGGGTTATACACAACAGACATTTATTCTCCACAGTTCTGGAGGATAAGAAGTCCAAGATCAACATGCTGGCAGGTTCAGTATCTAGCAAGAGCTCGCTACCTGTTCATAGACAGCTGTCTTCTCCATCTGTCCTCATATGGTGAAAGGGGTGAGGAAGATCTCCAGTTCTCTTTTATAAGGGCATTAATTACCTCGCAAATGGCCCCAACTCCAAATACCACCATATTGGGGATTAGATTTCAATATATAAATTTGGGGTGGGGCACATTCAGTCCAAAACAGGAAATGTGAATAGACAAGAGAAGGGAACTAACTCCACATTTTGATTTCAAGCGGAGGAAAAAAAGCCAACATAGGAGAAAAAGAAGTGTTCTGAGGGGTAAGAAAATAATTAGAGAGAATGATGCCATAGATATATTTTTTTAAAAAAATAAAAAGTCAAGGAATAAGTGATCAAAGAAAGCAAAGCATGTACAACCAGTCTGCTAAATTACAGGGACTGGAAGGTCAAGAATGGATACTTTTTGACTTATTTATTTATTCATTTATTTTACAAATAGTTTATTGCCAAGTTGGTTTCCATATAACACCCAGTGCTCATCCCCAGAAGTGCCCTCCCCCATGCCCATCTCCCCCCTTCCCCCCCATACCCATCAGTCCTCAGTTTGTTTCTCAGTATTCAAGTCTCTCATGGTTTGCCTCTCTCCCTCTCCCCCAACATTTCCCCCCTTCTTCTCCCCCATGGTGCTCCGTTAAGTTCCTCCTAATCCTCCTATACGTGCAAACATATGATATTTGTCCTTCTCTGCCTGACTTATTTCGCTCAGCATAACACCCTCA
>NW_024082584.1:80190-90103 GCF_003009895.1 Hyaena hyaena | reverse complement strand
TTAATTTTCTGGGTTGTTTCCTTTGCTGTGCAGAAGCTTTTAATCTTGATGAGGTCCCAATCATTTATTTTTGCTCTTGATTCCCTTGCTTTGGGGGATGTGTCAAGTAAGAAGTTGCTGCGGTTGAGGGTCAAGGAAGTTGTTTCCTGCTTTCTCCTCTAGGGTGTTGATAGTTTCCTGTCTCACGTTCAGGTCCTTTATCCATTTTGAGTTGATTTTTGTGCATGGTGTGAGAAAATGATCCAGTTTCATTCTTCTGCATGTTGCTGTCCAGTTCTCCCAACACCGTCTGTTAAAAAGGCTGTCTTTTTTCCATTGGATATTCTTTCCTGCTTTGTCAAAGATTAGTTGGCTGTATACTTTTGGGTCCACTTCTGAGTTCTCAATTCTGTTCCATTGGTCTATGTGTCTGTTTTTGTGCCGATACCATACTGTCTTGATGATGACAGCTTTGTAGTTTGTTTTGCTGGGACACTGCATGGTTATTTACACTGCTTATTTCTAGAAGTTTCATTTACTTTTCTATTTCTATTAGCAGACTGACTTCCTCTGGTGACTCCTGGCTACCATATACTCCTCCAGAACTTAGGTTTGCATTGCCTTTATCTGTGTCTCCTGAAACCTCCATTCAGCTCCATTTCCACATGAGATTTAGTTCCAGTGCTGCCATCAGACCCAGCTTCTTACTTTCGTAGTTCAGAACTTCTGGGAGAAAGAATCTGATTGTTTCTCTCAGATCAGGTGTTGGTTTCTGGCCTATCCATCTGTGACCAACATAAGGCTGGGTATCATAAGACACCTAGTGCTGTCTAGCTAACTCATTTCCCTTCTATAGGGATGTGGATAGGAAGAACAAATAATTTTGAAGAATTGAGTATGACTTGGGCAGGTAACCCAATATAAGCTACTCTAACAATGTACTGTGGTACCCGGCATTCTCTCAAATTATTAGTGGATCCATCTGTGTCTACTAATCTGCTAATGATTGCTATTGCCAGACAAACCACACTGAAACATGATGTTACTTTCTAGGCACCATATCGAGGGATGACAGGTACAAATACCTACTCAAACACTGAAGACAACACACATGAAGTTAAGTAGTACAAAAGTAAGATGGCAGAGAATGGTGGAGACTGTGGCAAAGGGGTCCCCTTCTATTCATTTCTAGCTGATGATTGTTACACAGGGATATGGGCTTGATATGTGTAAGATCTTCTGAAATTTCAAAACATTTCAAGAAACGTAGATTATAATGCAAAAAAAATGCCTTTTAAAAAATATTGGCAAATAACAGCAACAAAAAACCAACCTGACCACAGCTGTAAAGGGCAGACAAAATAAGCCTACAGGTGGAATCCAGCCCATAGGCTGTGTGACACCTCTGCTCTATCCAATTATGAAAATTTTCAAATATTATTGTTATATAAACTAAGACATTGTTCTGGGAACCATCCCAAATATTTTAGATGTAAAATCTATTTCATTTTATTTTTACCCGTACCCTAAGACAAAGATAGATATCCTTTTAGCCCTAGAGGTCAAAGAGGATTAGAAATATGGGGTGACTTGTACAAGATCACCCACTGAGTTAAGCAAATTTGATTTATGATGAAGTAGGAATCTAAGCTACAGCTATTCCTCTCTAAAACCTATGCTTGTTACCAAATTACTTAGGTTTCATTAAGTAATATTTATGATACCTTTCCTTTCTAAGACTCTAGGATTTTCTTAATCATCATGTTGAAGTTGACATGTTCCTCAAGTTCTTTTCAGGTTCAGAGCAGTCATGTCATTCATTGGACCCTCTGTAGAATGAGCTGTTCTCAGTACTAGCCCCATCATTTAAGAATCCCCTAGAATCCTCCTTATGGGGCAGTTTTCCAACTAATTTTGAGTACCTGTGGTTTCAAAAATGAAACATTTTAAGTATGATAATCACCACAAAATCCTTAGTTCCTTCATTTATTCTTTTCAAATGATGACTGGGCAGGGGGAGGATGTCTATGAAAGAGGGGGGTGGGGATCATGGCATGAAATGGGAAGGAAGTGACTCATATACACGTGTATGCATGATTCAGACAGAAGCTGACAGATGCTTAGAAAATCCTTCAGCAAATGGACAAAATCATAGAATCCCAAGCACATTTGTTTAAAAATCTAAAGCTATGTACCTCAGAGATTTAAGAAAATACGTTAACAGCAAAGATACTGGGAATGTTCAGAAGACATGTCCTCCCCAGAGCTGGCCAATCTGCCCTTTATCCTGATTCTGTGATGCTGGCTCCAATTTTGCCTCTGATGTAGCCCATCAGTAATTAAATCACTGTCCTGGCTCTCTGTTGCTAAAAATGACTGGGTTTCAAAATAGTATTCCTGCTGGGCAGAGTCATGTGGGTCTAAGTTTTCAGCCAGCTCTGATAAGCTTTCTGTCACATACTGCTCCCTCCCCTTACCCACAATTTGTTAAATGCAGAATTGGTTCCTTGGAGCTTGTTGGTACAACTCACAGCACTGAGTCATCTAGGGGAGCTAAAACATATTCCTAGGATATTTGGACCAGGAAGGAATGAGTCCAACCCTTTCACTGGACAAATGTGTAAACTGAGGCCAAGTATAATAAATGATGGTCACATTAGCAGCAGTGACAAAAAGTACCTACACTCTGAATCAGTCCAGAGTCTTCCCAATTTTTCAAATTGCCTCACTCATAAATAAGGAGGCAAAGACTCTTACTGCATTATGATCCTTCACAAATGCTCTGTTTTTCTTTATGCTAACAATAATTAATACTTAGAGTAACTACAGAGTATTTACTATGTGCTTGGCTAAGAATGTTACAATGATGCTGTTATCTCATCCAATCTTCTCAAAAAACTGCTCATGTTTCCACTTTGCAGATGAAGAATCTGAAGCCCAGGGTAGCGCAGTAACACATATAAAGACAGAACCAAGATTTAAACCTAGACCTCCTAAGATGCTCAGGCTGTCCTCTTATCCATACACTGTGTCAAGGCTGACAATTTTTTTGTCTCTCTGCTTGTTCAGAGTGACAGAGAGCCTTGCTATAAAAGTGTGATTCCCCCTGACCAGCAGAATCAACATCTCTTGGAAGCCTGTTAGAAATATAAAACCTCTAGACCCCACATCAGGCTACTGAATCAGACTCTACATTTTCATAAGATGGCCAGCAAAGGCAAAGTTGACACAATGACATTTCAGAAACTTTGGCCTAGGGGCTTTTGTAGTTAGAAATGAGTTTCAAGATTATTTGGTTCAATACCCTGTATATAAAGAAACTGGGGCTTTTATAAAGAGGGACTAATGGGGCTCACCTTCTAGATTCTTGAATAGTCAATTCAATGCATTTTCTATGGATAATACAACTGAGTGAGAGGATAAAGATTGGCACACTCTCTCTACCTTGCCACCTCCACCCCTCACCCAGATACAAGGTAAAGGGCAATGTGCTATAGTTCCTCATCTCAGAACTGTTCTTCCAAAAGAGACGAACATAACTGTATGTAGTTCATGGTCGTTGTCATACTCCATTTCTTATGTTCTTATTAAATTCAGGCCCAGCTAAGAAAATTTTAAAAAACCTATATTCAGAGAGTTGATATTTTTCCTCTTGTTAAATTGAGCTGTGGGAGGTATCATATGCTGAACTAGTACATTTCAAAAGACAAAAACCCTGATGTTTTAAGGAGTGTTTTCCCCCATTAACATGTTGCTAAGCAACATTTTTACAATATCAGCAGCTCTATAACTACAAGCTGAATGAATGTCTGGAAATGGAGAAAGAATCAGAGGAGCAAAGGAAGAGAATTTATCGGCTCTGTTACTGTACATATTAATTCCTTTGTTACTAGAGTTGCAGTGATCTCAATTCTGTTAAAGCAGAGATAATGGACACCTCCCAGTTTAGTTAACAATAATCATGTGATATTCATGAGAATTATGCTTTAATTTTAGTAATATATTTCTTTTAATTTTTATATTAAGAAAATCTCAAATATATGCAAAAATAGAATAGTATGTGAACTTCCATATATCCATCAACCAGCTTTAACAATTTTCAACTTATGGCCAATCTTATTTTACCTATTTCTCCTCCCATTTCCCACTTATTTAAAGCAAATTCTACACATCATACCATTTCATCTGTAAATATTTCAGTATTTGTCTTGGAAAGGCAAGGTCTCTCTCTGTCTCTCTTTTAAGCAAAATCACAGTATCATTATCACATCTCAATCAGATGTTAAAATAATCATTCTTTACTGTTAACAAATATCCAGTGTTCCAATTTTCAATTATTTCATGTTTTCACTTTTTACCATTTTAATGAGGATACCAGTAAAGTCCATATGTTGACTGGTTAATAAGTGCCTTAAATGCATTTTAATCTATAAGCTCCTCTCAATCTGCCTTTTTTCTCCTCACTTACTATTTTTTTTTACAAATAGTTTCTTGTCAAGGTGGTTTCCATATAACACCCAGTGCTCATCCCCACAAGTGCCCTCCCCCATGCCCATATCCCCCCTTCCCCCCACACCCATCAGTCCTCAGTTTGTTCTCAGCATTCAAGAGTCTCTCATGGTTTGCCTCTCTCCCTTTCCCCCACCATTTCTCCCCTTCTTCTCCCCCATGGTCCTCCGTTAAGTTCCTCCTAATCCTCCTATATGTGCAAACATATGATATTTGTCCTTCTCTGCCTGACTTATTTCGCTCAGCAGAACACCCTCAAGGTCCATCCATGTTGCTACACATGGCCAGATTTCATTGTTTCTCATTGNTTTTGATCCATTCATCAATTGATGGACACTTAGGCTCTTTCCATGTTTTGGCTATTGTGGAGAGTGCTGCTATGAACATTGGGGTACATGTGCCTCTGTGCATCAGCACTCCTGTATCCCTTGGGTAAATTCCTAGCAGTGCTATTGCTGGGTCATAGGAGAGTTCTACTGTTAATTTTTTGAGGAACCTCCATACTGTTTTCCAGAGGGGTTGCACCAGTTTAACATTCCCACCAACAGTGTAGGAGGGTACCCATTTCTCCACATCCTTGCCAGCATCTAGAGTCCTCTGATTTGCTCATTTTAGCCACTCTGGCTGGCGTCTCCTCACTTAATTTAATAAGAAACCAGATCATTGCCCTGTAGAGATTCCTGAAGTCTGTATTTTGCTGCTTGTATCTTTGTGCTTCTGGCAAATAATTTGGAGCTAAAGGCTTGTTCAGACTGAGGATTGATTTTTTGAAGGGGTGCAAGACTAATTAATAAGTGATATTATATTCTTGTATCAGAAGGCATATAAGGTCTGGTTTTCTTTTTGTGATGTTAGCAGACTTTTATGATATATAACATGATCCGTTAATTCATTACAGATTGTAAAATAATGGCCTTCATTTATTAGCTGTAATATTTCTACATAGAGAAGTTTGCCGTCACCATCCATTTGTGTACCAGGTGATGTGGTTGATTTAGGAAAAGTCAAGAGAAATGCATCATTCTTACCTGCTCTTTACTGGTTGTCAAAATAATGGGTTGATTTACTGGCACCTGCCAGTGATCACTAGACAGGATTTATTTGTTTTGCTATGATCATAGATAGGATATTATTTGGTCATTTGCAGTTATTATCTTTGTTGGTGTTTAAATGGTCCTGTATTTGGCCAGTGAGAACTTTAAGTTGGCTAGAGTCTTTTATTAGCACAGGGAAAGACAAAGCAAAACAAAACAAAAAACCCTGGGCATGATGTTTTCTTTAGATGAGTTAATAATTATTTCTATTTCTTCTATGGATGTCTATTCTTTTTAGATGTTCAGTCTTTACAGTGGTCAATTTTGATAAGCTATATTCTTTAAAATTACCCATTTCATTTATGTTTTTCAAACATAATTCCATAGAGTTCTGCAAAATCATCTCTGGTGACTTTAAACTAACTAATTTTTTCTTTGTCATTTTTAACTTTATATATCTGTGTGTTCTCTTTGTTCCCTATTTAAGTTAGCTAGTAGTTTGTCAATATTTATTTTTTTCTTTTTAAAAAATCAACTTTTGGATTTACTTATTAATTCTACTCATGCTCTGTTTTCTAACTGAATTTCTTCTGTTATCTTTGCTTTGCTTTTTCTGTTCTCTTAAATTTAGTCTTTAACTCATATACTTTCAGAATTTAATTTTTAATGTTAATATTAAATGCTGTCAAATTTTCTCTGAGTTTAGCTCTGTACCACAGAGTCTGATTTTGCACCTATGTGGTCAGCACTGTTAATTTTCAAGAAATTCATTGATTCAATAGTTTTTTAGTAACAGAGCTTTTTTTTCTTTTTAATTTCTAGGTAAAGAGACTTTCTGATTTTGCTTTTTTATAGTTTGTTTAGTGCATGGCAGCCAGAAGAAGCTCTTCATATTACTTCTATTCTTTGGAATTTATTAAGCTTCCCTTTGTGGGCTATAAAGTGATCAATTTTTGTGAACATTACATGTGCTCCTGAAAAGAAGATATATTCTCTTGTTAGTGAGTTCATGGTTCAATATCTTAAGATCTATTTTATTGATTATATTCTTTAAGTCTTCTAAATTCCTACTCACTTTCAGATCGTGCCATTTGACTTAGATTGAGAAATATGTGTTAAAAATCTTTTATAATTACTGTGTCTTTTATAAATACTGGGCCAATTTCTCATAGAATCTTTTTTCTGGTTTTTGCTTAATGAAAATATTTCTCTGTTACTAAGTATATAAATACTAATAACTGGCACCTTCATTATGAATCTTATTCTCTAGCATTATAAGTTTCCCTACTTTTTCTATGATGCCGTTTCTTTATATTTTGCCTTGCCAGGATAACAATATCATGATCTTCTCCTTCGTTTTATTTGCATTTGCTGGGTGCAAACTTTTCCTCATGTGAGTCCCTTTATTTTAGATATGTATGTTGCATGTAGCAGCATTTCCTTTTGCTAGTCAGTCAGAAAATTGTTTTCTTTTTCCTTACTAAGTTGGTAAACCCAGTTAAATTTCTATGATTGATAGATATGGCTGCTACAAGTATTTTATGTGCATAGACTTTTTAAATCTGATCTATTTTACATTCTTTGTGTATATTTTATTTTACAAACATGTGCGTCCTTATTTTGTTGACTACTTATGTGCATTTACTGTTATACCTTTGTGTAATACCCTTAGGCCTTTTTTCTTCCTATTAGTTATTTTATAGTAGTCCTCAACAATGAGCAATTCGAGTTAGCTAGTAACTTCCTTCTCTCCCTTCACTTTTTTCTAGCATCTGACAATAAGTGCTATTCTTTTCCTTCTAATTAATAACAAGAAAACAATTAGCAAGCATATTTTTCATACATTCACGATATTCTCTCTCCATTTTGTGGGGTTATAATATATTTATAATGTCAAAGTATACTATACTTTCTCCATTATAACCATCACTTATTATTAGTTCTATAAAAATACATATTTAATGCTCACCATAAGACTTTATACAAATGTCTTTCTAGGCATTTTGGTTATGTAAAATTTATTTGCTATTACATTTCAAAGCAAAGTTTCATAGAAACATTATGTCCTGAGTTTATTGTGGTCATAACAGAATATTTGTGGCCTCTATACTTGAAAGTGAGTTAGGCTGGATATGAAACTATGCCTTAACTTTTCTGTCTCTGAGAATCTTGAAAATGTTATTCCATTGTCTTTTAACATAAAGTTTTTCTATTGGAAAATCTGAAACAAATTTGATTTTCTTTCTTTCATAAGTGGACATGTACCTAAAGGATTGTCTTTCCATTTCTTTTCCTTTTCTTTTTTTAAATTTCTTTCTTTTTTTTTTTTTTTTTGGTCAAGTTCAGTAGGTGTAGAAGACTAGAAAACTAGATGATCTAGAAGAACAAGAAATAAATATCTTGTTAGTCACAATGTGTTGATTTCTCAAGTTCCGTGTGCCTTTTTAATATGTAGTCTCAAGTTTTGCTTTTATTTTAAGAAAATGTTCTTTTTAGTTTTTAGTTTTTGTTCTGTTTCATTGCTTGAGAGATTTTTTTTGGTAATTTTTTAAATGTTTGTTTTTGAGAGAGAGAGAGAGAGAGAGAGAGAGAGAGAGAGAAAGCACAAGCAGGGGAGGGGCAGAGAGAGTGGGCGACATGGAATCAGCAGCAGGCTCCAGGCTCCAAGCTGTCAGCACAGAGCCCGATGCGGGGCTCGAACTCATGAACCTTGAGATCATGACCTGAGCCAAAATCAAGAGTCAGACGCTTAACTGACTGAGCCAACCAGACGGTCCTCATAGATCTTATATTGTTCACATGTTAGATAATTTTTGCTTATCTCCTGTATCTCCCATTTCTTTCAAGTTCTTTTTTTCTTTAATCCTTTTCAAAGTTTTCATAATTTTCTTCAACTTTCAATTTTCATTAAGCTATCTCTGTTATATTTTTATTATTGCCTTCTAGTTTAGTCCTCATTTCTGAAATAAATTTTCTTTACTTATAAGTCTTTCCTATATTGTATCATCTCATTTTTTTATTTTAAAATGTTTATTCTGATTTATGTAGTTTTTATATTTATTGTGTCACTTTATTTGTTTTAGTTCACTGAGTATAGAGATGTTTTTCTGCTCCTTTTTCTCCTTTACCTTCATAATTTTGTATGGGATTTGAACACAATTATTTTCCTATTATTCACTTCTACGTACAATTAGTTTTTCCAGTTTTATTTATATAGAAGCTCTTCTGCTTCCTTTTCAGCATGCACATGCACCTGGGCCCACACATGTGCATATACATCCATATAACCTTGTATTTTCCAAATATTCTTCCTCTATTGGACTTTCCCAATTTTATATGAACCTTCTTTACCTTGTGTTCCATCAACCTATTCTAATCTATTTGCATTCCACCTCTGGTAATTTTCCTCAGTCCTGGAAGGGAGACTCAGTTGGGTAGTTTTGAGAATTATGGGGGCTTATTGTGTTTTGGTCCCCTTTGAACTTACCATCAGTCACTTGTGTTCATTTTTGAACTGGAATGTGCAAAGAGTCCTTTCATGTCTTCTGTTCTTAAATTAATCTACCATGCTTTCCAGCAATTTTGTACTTGTAGTTTTAGAATTCTCCTGTTCCCAGTTACATCCAACACTCCATTACTTCCCTTTGCTTCCTTCTAAACAGAAATTGATATGGCACACACAGCATTTGTAGCTGTTGGTGGTTTGTCTCCTGCCTTCCATATTTTGTGTTTATTGTACATATTATTGATGAATGTTCAGTTTTGTTGCCTTAATTTTGTTTCTATAGGATTGTTTAGTGATATTCTTAAAAATATGGTCATTATCACAAAGAAATGGAAAAACATTCCATGCTCATGGATAGGAAGAATAAATATAGTTAAGAGGTCATTACTACCCAAAGCTATCTACACATTCCATGCAATTCCAATCAAAATTGCACCAGCATACGTCTCAAAACTAGAACAAACTATCCTAAAATTTGTATAGAACCACAAAAGACCCCGAATAGCCAAAGTAATACTGGAAAAGAAAACCAAAACGGGAGGGATCACCATCCCAGACTTTAGCCTCTACTACAAAGCTGTCATCATCAAGACAGTATGGTATGGGCACAAAAACAGACACATAGACCAATGGAACAGAATTGAGAACTCAGAAGTGGACCCAAAAGTATACAGCCAACTGATCTTTGACAAAGCAGGAAAGAATATCCAATGGAAAAAAGACAGCCTTTTTAACAGACGGTGTTGGGAGAACTGGACAGCAACATGCAGAAGAATGAAACTGGATCATTTTCTCACACCATGCACAAAAATCAACTCAAAATGGATAAAGGACCTGAACGTGCGACAGGAAACTATCAACACCCTAGAGGAGAAAGCAGGAAACA
>NW_024082584.1:0-78996 GCF_003009895.1 Hyaena hyaena | reverse complement strand
CTGTGACTCCCTCTCTCTCTGACCCTCCCCTGCTCATGCTGTCTCTCTCTCTCTCCTAGAAATAAATAAAAAAAATATTTAAAAAAATAAATAAAATAAAATAAAATAAAAAATATGGTCATTATACTTTTCATCAGGAAAATTTTAAATTGTCTAGCAGTACAATGTCTGATCATTCTTTCTATGTTGGCAATAGATCCTGATATGGAATCAAAAGGTTCTAGGAGTCTTAAGAACCATGTTATTCCTCCACATTTTATCTTCCTATAAGTGTTTTCATATCAAATGATTTTCCAGCCTTCTGGGAAATCCACTGTATTGGCAATAGTCTATATTGATTAAAAGGAACTTTTTAGGCTGAAATTAAATTTGGGTCCTTATTCCACATTCTAGGATAACTGTAGGAATGTTTTTCTGTGTGGTACACTTGTTTAACAAAACAACAATTAAGAGTGTAAGATAAGTGAAAAAATCTAATTCTCACATGCATTAATTAGTGTTATAATTTTTCTGGCAATATCTGTATCCTAACTTGGGTTAGATTCATCCTAAATACAGAATAATATAGCCAAAAATTACTGAGCATTTGCAATTTGTTATTCACTGTCCTAAGCATCTTATGTTTTAACTAATTTGGCCCAGACAATATTCTTTAAGACAGTCCATTATTATTCCCATTTTACTCATGTGGGAATTGAAGTGCAGAGAATGTAAATAATTTGCCCAAGATCACAAATAGTAGAGACAATTCAAGTAATTCAAACTCAAGTAATCGCATTCCAAAACTCACTATCTCTATTATTATGTAAATATTTTTGTTGGGAAATATATTTTTATAAGCTGGATCAGAGTCTTTTGCTTATAGCAACAAGTTAGTTATTGTTATAACTAACCCCCCTCCTCACTGTTTCTCAGTCATCCATGTTTGATTATAATTATAAATACTATTCTATTAGTTCCCATAAGTCAAGGATCTGAGGGAAGAGCTTATAGATACAGAATATTATTGTCCTCTAACAGTCATTGTATTTACCTCAAAAAGTGTTTTTTTCCTACAAAGTGGAGAGCTTATCCTTCAGAAGTTCTTGATCATTACTCTATAATGTCTTTAGCAACTAATCCCTTTTTGCAGCTATAAAAGCTACTAACAGCTATCATTTAAAAGCTTACTATTTTTCTGAAAACATTAAGTTCTTTAGATCAATCATGCCATTTAATCTTTATAATAACACATTGAGGCAAGTAGTATTATTAACCCAGATTTACCAAGAGGAAACTGAATTCATACAACTTTTAAAAATTGCCCCATATCGAGGTGCCTTGTGGCTCAGTCAGTTAAGCATCCAACTCCTGACTTCAGCTCAGGTCATGATCTCATAGTTCCTGAGTTCAAGTTTTGCATAGGACTCTGGACTGATAGTGTAGAGCCTGCTTGTGATTCTCTCTCTCCCCCCACCCCCCCCCCCTGCCCATCCCCTGTTCTGTCTTCTCTCTGAAAATAAACAAACTAATTTTAAAAATTTAAAAATTACCCCATATCATGTTCCTAATAAATCAATTTGAACCTCAGCCGATTGGATTCCAGAATTATATCTCTTCACACTTACCTTAAACTGACCTATGTTGTATTAGGTAGTGGTGTGTTTGTGATGGCACAATATTGGCCTTATTTTCAGATGAAAATACTGACCTATACAACTCTGATGCCTTCACCCAGTCGCAGAGCACCAAGAGGAAATAGATGCATTTTGATGTTTAGAGACTTGCTACAACTTTGTCTTTCATAGAGTATAACAGCTCAGTAAATATTTATTTTAAAAACATGAAAACATTTTTAGCTTAAGAAAAAAATACCCTTAAAACAGGATATCAAAGAGTTATATACATTCTCATATTTCTTGAAGCATTATCATAATAGCCAAGAGGTAGAAACAGCCTAAGTACACACCAATGGATAAATGGATAAAGAAGACTTAGTGTACACACACACAGACACAGACACACACACACACTGGAATATTATTCATTCATGAGAAAGAAGGGCATTCTGCCATTTACAACAAAATGGATGGATCTTGAGTACATTAAGCGAGAGAAGTCAGAGAAAGGCATGTACTGTCTGATTTATATATGGAATGTAAAAAAGCCAAACTCATAAAAGCAGTAAAATGGTGGTTACCAGGAATTAAACTGTGGGGAGGGGGGGGGAAGATAATACAGCTGTTATTTAAAGTATAAACTTGCAAGAAGTAATAAATATGCTCTAGAAATATAATGCATGTATAGCCAATATAGACAACAAAATTGTAATTCAATCATCAAACTTGCTAAGAGACTAGAACTTTAATTGTTCCAGACACTGAAAAGAAAAAAAAAAAATAACATGACAGAGGTGCTAATTAATGCTATAATTGCTGTTATAGTATATAAGTATATTAAATTAACATGCTGTACACCTTAAGTTTTTTAAAATATTGTATGCCAAATGTATTTCAATTAAAAAAATAAAACAAGAAAAACAGCCTTCTCAATCATAGGATTTTATGACTTTTTGAATCTTTTCCCTTAATATCTGACATCAGAGTATTTATTCAACTTAGCCAAAGGGCAGAGACTTCAAAGCAGAAGGTTTCAAAGTCAAGTGCTTATAAAGGCCACCAGGGGAAGACAAAATAAGTGCCAACAGTCTGAGTGAAGACATCAACAAACACTCTGGAAAATGAGAAGCTACCATTTGGCTCCAGTCTAGTGTTGCAAAATGAAACTTTGAAAATCTATATGTGGAACTTATATATGAGCCTCAGTCTTATCAAACCTTGCATTTTTTTCGTGAGAAACTAGAAATCTGGATTTGATTATCAAATCCCCAGACTTTTAGATGATGGACAACTAAATCAAAACAAGTTTAAATTCTGTGTTGGCTAACAAAGAGTTCCGCAATCTCATGTCTTGCTGGTTCTTGGCATATTCCTCAAGGAAATATACATGGATGTCTTTAGAGTCAATGGAAGAAAAAAAAAACAGGATGAGACGACAGTGGTATTAACAACGATTTTCATTCTTTCAGTGTACCTCCTATGTATCAGGCCTTGTGCTGGCTGGTTAGGATGTAATAGGGAATAAACCAGGCAACATTCCTTACCTTGGTGAAGCTCAGAGCCTAGGAAACAGGCAAGTAAACAGAAATCATGACACAGTAGGGCAAGTCTTAGGAAGATCAAGTTCAGGGTGCCAGAGAAGCTCAAGGGGCACGGAACTCAGACCTGGAAAGAGTAACATCCCAGCTGAGACTTAAAAGAATAAGTAAAATTATTCATATTAAGTACATGGCAGGCATGCTGCTCATTTCATTTTCATCACATTCCATATGTAAGTTCGATGATGGTGGTGGTGGATGGGACGGGGACGCACTTTTACAGATAACAAAACTTCAGTACTTTGCTCAGGATTACATAGCTAATAAGTGGCCAAGCCAGGATTCAGATAAGACTCAGGTGCATCTGACTCCAAAATCCAAACACTTTCATAATGATAATAAGGTTTATCTTTACTGAGCACTTACCAGGTGCCAGACACTGTTATAAGTGTTCTACATAGGTTGATTCCTCATTTATTTCTCATGACAATCTTATCATACTGTTATTATTTCTATTTTCTGGAAGATGCCACACTGGATAAAGCTTAGAAAGAGTCAGCACTATTCTCATAGTATTAGAGCCAAGGGACATGGCTCATAGCTCTTAAAATGAAGTAGGCAGATGGTGTGCAGGTCAAAGGTGGTGAGCATTCAGGTATAAGGAGCCTCATATATGCAGATACGGAGGTAAGAGAGAATATGACCCATAGGAGGGACTTTTTAGAATTTATTATGCCTGGACCTCACAAAAGAAAGTTATGAAACAATTTGATATTGACCTTGGGTACAAAATGGAAAGTTTATAAGGCTTGATATGCTTTTTTTCCTAGTAAGAGCTTGGAGAGCTTCACTGTTGGATGGAAACAGCTGAGCGGACACCAGTTCCAACTTAATTCCATCTGCTGATGTGCCTAGGAAAATTATCTTTCTGTCCCTGATGGGCAGGACTGTGGGGTACCAAAATACTTGTAAATTAGAGTCTGGTTCTTAAGAGTTCAGGTTAGCAAAGGCATCATTTCATAACAAAAAGACTTGATTTGTGGTTAATTCCATTTGTCTAGTGCTTCCTATCATCCCACCTCCTTCTCCAGAGAACATTTAGTCTCCCAAATTTGAAAGCACCATTGTAGAAGGCAGGGTTTCATCCAGGAAATTTTGAAACATAATGCTCCAGCTCCAATTGACAACACCAGGAGCTTGTCAGCATGTGGTCCATTTGGGGATTTTTTTTCTTCTTTATGCAGCATTTAAAAAATGTAAGAGAGCAAGCCTAGTGGAGAAGGAGGAGGAAGAAGAAAGCCTATTTCTCCTTGCATAATAAAGGCAAGACTCAAGAAGATGTATTTAAAAAGGGTAAAGCAGATATCCCCCCCCCCCCATTATGTGTAGTTCGTTGCCAACCAGGGGTCAGATAACCAGGTATATAGTCCCACCTGTGCCTCTGACCTGCTTGGTAATGTTTAGAAAATCAGTTCACTTCTAACAGCCCCAGATTTCTTAGTTTGTATTCTATTTAGCTGTGCTTTTAGGGGGGAGCTGGATTTATTTCTGATACTTTGTTGTTGCCCTCCACCCCAGTGTGTAACATCATTGAACCAGAGTATCTCTAAGGTCAACCTCAAATATTCAGTGACTCCACATTAGCAAAGAAGAAATAGTCTATGGCTGTTTGTGAAAAAAATATTTAGATCACAAGGGAAAAAATTTTATAAAACATTGAATTTCTGGCCATAGTACACACTGAACATTCAATTAATTAACTTCTTATCTAGCTGCTTGGCATGGAGCCTTTATTTATAAACCAATTTCTCCTGGAGGTAGAGTGAATCAAAGGCTCAATTTTAATCATGAAAAACTTGAGTACTCCTAGTTATAAATTCTCAACTGAGCTTCAGGAAGGCAGTATGTCTTCCTAAGTAATAGGGAGCCAAGTTGAAGAAACAGGAGGTGACAGAGCTGGGTTGGGTCTGTATAACCCATGTTGATTGTCTATGATTAAGCAACTGATCTTTCTGGTTGCTACTTTTTGCCTGAGGATACATGAATGGTTTGACTCGTTATCCAATTTCTATGGTGCCATGGATGAAGTATGAACGCTCAAACTATGTGCCAGACACTGTGCTAAGTCCCTTATTTTAGTGAACTCATTTACTTGCATAATAACCTTATCAAGAAGGAACTATTATTTGTCACATTTTATAGGTAACTACATCAAAAGTTTGAGAAGCTAAACAACTTTCTTCAGCTGAATAATTAAGTGGTGAAGCCATTATTCTCTTATTCAATAAATATTTATTGAGTACTTACTATGTGCTTGGACACCCTTTCTCACACTTGGAATACATTGGTGAATAAAATTCACAATGATCTCTATCCTTGAGTAGGGAAATAGATAAACCATAAATAGCAAACATAACAAATAAGCAAATCAAATGACATATTAGAAGGTGATAAGTGCTATTTTTTTAAAAGTAGATTAAAGACAATCTGGTAGTGCTGAAAGAAGCCAAACAGTAAATAATTGCTACCACTGTGCAATAACCCTGAGGGAATTAGGGGGAAATAAAACAAACAAACAAACAAACAAACAAACAAAACAGCAAAGGTACCCTCTTCAAACCCTCCTGCTCCCTGAGTCTGAGCTCCCTTGAAAGTAGAGCACAATGCCTTGGATGCAGATAGTTTATTTAGGAGATTATCCCAGGAAGCAGGCATGAGGAAGCAGGAAAAATGAGGTGGGAAAGGAATTTTTTCAAAAGACAAAAATGGATGCATTATAAAGATTGTTGATTTTAGGCAATAGGGATTGAATTCTTTCTATGAGAAATATTCAGAATTCCTCCTAGAATTTATTATATGAAGGCCAGGAGGCTGGAGTATTTAGCCAGTTCCATTGGTTGATGGTTTTCTGCAGGAGTATTACCTCACCTGAATTTCTGTGCTGCACCTATATACAGGCCAAGTCCTCAGGCTTGGGAGAGAGCCCTGGGGGATAAAAGCTGAAAGGCAATGACAAGCCCTCAAGGCAGAACACTGTCATCACGCATGGCACTGTTAACCACACTATAGCTAAAATAAAAGCTAAATACTCCAGCCTCCTGGTCAAGGGCAGATGAGGGAAGGCACCCAAAGGATCTGCTATACCTGCCTTCTATTCTCTCTCAAGACATTATTTGGGAAAATCTAAGGGAAATCAGTGGCAAGGAAGTCTTGAAAATGTAGTTTACAGTGTCCCATGACCAATATCAATGAGTAGAATTTCAGAGTAGATTTTGGGCTGAGATCCATTAGGTAAATAATCAGCACAATATTCAGGTGGAGATGCTGAGTACACTATTGTATATAAAGATCAAGAGAGCAGTCTCAGTGGATATACACATCAGAATATAGATGGTACCTGAAGCCAAGATGGCATGATAGCAACAAAGAAGCTTTGAGAGATAGAAAGAGTTGAGTGTATGTACAATGAACAGCCCATCATTAAGTGGTTGAGAAGAAGAGGAGGAACCAGCAAAGGATATTAAGGAGTGGTTAGGGAAGTGGAAGAAAAACGGAGAGAGCTTCATCCTGGAGTAGGTGGGAAGCTGGATTTAACCAGACTGTGTTTTGCCCAGCCATGGAAAGAGAGATGAGAATCAAGGAGCTGATTGTAACAACTGATATGGGACAAGGAGGAGAATGAGGGCATTGAGGCCAAGAGGTTAGAGAGAATTTTGTAGACTCATGGATTGAAGGACGTAGGTGGGTTAAGGGGTTATGGGGCCGGCAATAGAGGCAGTGAGATAGAAAGGGAAAGGAGGTTGTCAGGGAGAAGGGTGTATGAACTGAAAATGATAAAGGGTTTGAAGTAATTGTTCATTAAATTGAACTTAAGAAATCCTCCAGAAATCAATTCATTAAATTTCAATTTGGTTTGGATTTTCCTAATAATTGCCCCAGTTCTGGTCTATGCCTAATCTACACAATATAAACCAGCAAAGCTACTAACACATCTATATAAAGCAATATTAGATTGGAAGATATGGGGTGGAGGGGAATCTCATTTGTTTTGTTGTGCATCAATATCAAGGGAATTTCAAGCTGATGTTTACCTCAATCCTTCTTATTAGCTCTAAATGATCTTAGAAAGTTCCCAAAGGAATTCTGTGGGTTTCCCCTGCCCCAGTATGATTTTGTATGATTTTACAATGGGTTCAAAATGCTTCCTTTGAAGAGGAAGCCAATTTCAAGGCTCCAAAAGAATGAACATACTGCTGCCTTTGATAATTCAGGGACGCATCATTCTGTTGCAAACTGGTGCAATGTCAAAGATGAAAAAGCAGATTTTGTTGTTTTTCTCCTGGCTTTTATTGCAACAGCCTCCTATCTGGTTTTACCTTCTGTAGCATCTTTCCCATGGCAGCCCATCGATCTTGCAATGTCTTAAGGGGCAGTTTTAGCATGTGATTTCCTTCTTCTGAAGCTTCCAATAGCTCCCAGTAATTTAAGGGTAAAATTCAAATGTCTTAGTTTGGTATTTGAGGCAATTCATGACTTAATTCTTTATATCATTACTTAAATTCTTTCCAAATTTCACCCAAACTAAGTATTTACCATTCTCAGCTTATGACCAATATTTATCTCATTTGATAACTATTCATATTTTTTCCATCTGCCAAAAAGGCCCTTTTTTCTGCTTCTTTAAATATCTAATTTCAATGTACCTTTGAGAGTCAAAGTTTTACCTCCTTTCTATGCTTGTATGATCATCTCAGCTGGAAGATGATCATCTCATCATCTCTCCTCAGATGGCCATTTGTTATTCATGCCCTACTGCTTCTATGACACATGATTTCAGGATAAATTCCATTATTTACAGGTCACAGACTTTCTGTAAAATCAAGGCCAGTTTACATTTATCCCAAACACTGATAAAGAGGGAAGAAATGGGTTGGTGCTGACAAAGCCCAAAAGCCATGAGTAGGGGATGTGAAGAATCCAAGTCCCAGCAAGAAAGGATGGTAGGTCCGTGATGGTGCTAAACAGCTCAAAGGCTCACTAGGTAATTAATTATCTCTTCCCTAATTATGGAAGCAATGTATTTAGTCAACAATACCATGAAATAAATAGCATTTTTTAGATAGAAATGTAGAAAAGAAATATAGTCCGTGACATTAAGATTAAACTATGAATAGGTGGAGGGTTGAGTGGGGTTCCCGGGATCCACAAAACCATCTTCAGTTTTAGCCTTCTAGTGAATCATCAGAGAAGGCTAACCAAATTCAGATAAATTGTCACATTCACAGTATCAGTGTATTACAGCAAAACAATACAGATTAAAATTAGTAAAGGTAAAAGGGATGTAGCACAGAGTCCAGGAGGAAACAGGTACAAGTTTCTAGACATTTTATCTGTGTGTGGAGGCACACAGACAGACACGGATTACGTCTCCCAGCACCATATGTGACAACATGCACAAAGCATTGCCAGCCAGAGAAGCTCACTTGAGCCTTGGTATCCAGAGTTGAGGCCATTCACACTAGTATGGAGCACCTGTGTGAATGAGCCTAGCTACTCATTCTTCATCACCACCCCCTTAGAGGCCATATATCATGACCCAGAGTCCCAGGTGAATAAAAATAGACATTCATTATAAATTACATTGTTGTATAAACTCTCTGGCATAACAAAAATCCTCATGTATCTAAGGACACTCATATCAGGGAGGATAATCCAAGGGTTTAGAGTCTGTCTTTTTAGGAGCTAATCAAGGATTATCCGAGAGCAGCCCAGGTCTACCAAGTTAACCCTGTACTACACAAGTAGGATTCCATTTCCCTTGTCATAAAACAAAGTTTCGGATAAAGTCATTCGTTCCTAAGGTTTGTGGGCATAGGTGCAGGTAAGTTGGGAGTTTGTAGATCAGAATTCCCAATGTACTAGGTCTAAGGTGAAATCAGGGCCACTGTAATTTTTAAGAACTCCTTCTTTTGATTCTGATATTTACTCTTTGGCCTAGGACCACTGGACACAGTGAGGTAGTTAGAAGTCCAGGTTCTGGAATTAGATGACCGCATTTTGAATCTTGTCTCTGCTACTTACTAGCTATTTAACTTTAGGCAAGTCATTTATACCCTCTCTGTCTCAGTTTCCTCATCTGTAAAGTGAGGATAATAATAGTATATGTCTTTTAAGATTTTACTTTTTAATTAAAGGAGTAATACATATTTAGAGTAGTGCCTGACCTATAGTAAGAACTATATAAATATCTATTATTATTGTTATCACCAAAAAGATTTCCTACCCTAATATTCTAGCCCTCTAGAAATCATAAGTACAGCAGAAATGGACTCCAGAGATTATTTCCCCTCATACAATTAACATTTTCCATTTTGCTTTTTTCTGCCAGTTATGCTCAGAATTGGAGATCTGGATAACAAGAGGTGATGGCCAGCATCCTTATGGTTAAGCACTTGCTTAGCAACCATTGATCATGACTAGCACCTGAGAGGACTACTCATCTTTTACAATTGATGCCCCACTATAATTTAACATGTGGTAATAAACTCTTACAAGCTCACTGGTCTCATGAATTAAAAGCCAGAGCTAATAGCTCTAGTTCAAGGAAATAATCTCTTGACCAAAGACCAATTAATATTTTAGGATACAGTATATATTCAACTGCAAGGTAATCTATTGACAACATATAGAAACATGTTAGCATTAACTGATGAATGCTAGAGCTGACATGTTGCCTGATAAACATTAGTTGGATTGGTCTATACACACAAAAGAATTCTCATTCTCAAATAGCATCCCCATGACCTTTTGGACTTCTTAAAGAAGTAATTTCCAAAATTTTTTTATTGACATTCATATTAGTGAAAATTTTATTCATAAAAATTATGCTTAAAAAATGTATGCTTATACTCTGACATATTTCATATTTATAAATTATATGTGAGCATTTATATTTTAATATATCATGTATTATAAAGTATTTTAAAAGTTTTAGGTGATAAAATAAACATTATTAAAACAGATTGTAAAATAATTTAAAGTAAGATTGAAATCATATATTATTTGTTATTGGTAGAAAATGTGATAGGATACATCTTCATTATTTCTTGAAAACAACTGGTTTAACTTTTTGTAGTAAACCAGTTTCAAGTTTTGGTTCTAAGGTTCAGGTCATATTTCTATTTAGGTCTATACTTAAGTTTAGGAGCTGAAAAAGATCCTCATAATGACATGATTCTCCATAACTTTATTGACTGAGAGAACAGTTCAAATCATACTGCCTGGTTGATCTACACAGAGGCTAAGGCTATCTAAAATCAGTGTTTTATTATTTTTAATGTTTATTTATTTTGACAAATAGAGAAGGTGTGCAGGTGTGAGTGTGGGAAGGGCAGAGAGAGAGAGACAGAAAGAAAGAATCCCAAACAGGCTCCACACTCAGCATGGCTGGATCTCATGACTGTGAGATCATGACCTGAGCAGAAATCAAGAGTCAGACGTTCAACCTACTGAATCACCCAGGTGCCCCATGTAATCAGTGTTTTTAGAATAAAAGTTTCTTTCAAGAAACAGTCTCTAATAATGAATATCAAAAAATCCCTCTTAATATCCATCCCTCATGTCAAATACTTATGGGCAACATTTCACATATTCTCTATTGCCTTCAATCCCCAGTGAACATAAATCTAGGTTCTTCTTAAAACTCAGGTTTGACCACATCACTTTGCTTTACTGTATGGTAGATAAGCTGGACAGCACAAGACCAGCCTAAGATTCCTTGCATTCTATAGTGGAAAAAAAGGGGGAATAAACTTCTAGAGGTGCATAGACCTTGACAAAAGACAGCATATTCTCATATAAACAAATACATATGCCAATCTGGAAAGCAGACAGGACTATCTGGCTGAAAACTTGAATTTTCATGTTCTAGGTAGTGATTCTCAAAGTGTGCCTCTGGGACCAGCAGCATCAGCATCACCTGGAAACCTGGTAGAAGTACAAATTCTCAGGCCTCACCCCAGACCTACTGAGTAGCTGAGGTGTGACCAAGCCATCTGTCTTTCAGCAAGCCCTCCAGATGATGCTTACATATGCTAAAGTTTCAGAACCATTGGGTCAGAATGTCTTCATGTTCTTTATGCTTATTTTTAAAATTCCTGTTATTTGTGATGCTCCTCACTATCACTGGTACTCTCAAGATACATTTATAAATAGGTCAAAGTACATAGCTTGAGATGGAAGACAATTACTTTTAAAGCATCCCAGGTAGGGGTGCCTGGGTGGCTCAGTTGGATAAGCATCTGACTTCGGGTCAGGTCATGATATGCTGGTTCTGAAGTTTGGGTCCATGTCGGGCTCTGTGCTGACAGCTCAGAACCTGGAGCCTGCTTCAGATTCTGTGTCTCCCTTTCTCTCTGCCTCCCCCAACTCAAACTCTGTCTCTGTATTTCTCTCAAAAAGTAAATAAACATTAAAATAAAATAAAGCTCCTCAGGTAATTCTCAATATGCATCCGAGGTAAGAGAAGAAGGTGGCATAAAATTATCTGGGCAGGACAAGCATGAAAAGATGCGGGAAAATGGTGAATACTCAGGCAATAAATGACAAAAATTTAATTTAAGCATCATTTCAAGGTCCTCCATTTTGGCTATTATCATGTCAAATAGAAAGTTAAACACTAGAATGATATTAGCAAATTGGAGCATTATTGAAAGTGTTAGCACATATTTTTAAGAACATTTTTGAATGTATAATCTTCAAGATAGTAGTTCTGCAGAACATATTATTGAGATTCAATAATCATGTAAGCCTGGGAAACACAGTGAAACAGATCTCTTGCCTATTTCACTGTAGGACTTCTCAGAGCCTTTCATAGTGTTAACCTCCTAGAGAAAGATTCTAGCATTCAGTATTTCCCAAACTTTCCCGCTAAGAATTCTTTCATCTAGGAACACCTATCAGAAGCTTCAGGGATATTACAATTTCATGTGAAACACTGCTGCTTTGTTATTGTCAAAAATTTATTGTATAAGTAGTATAGTAGATTTTTTTTTTTTTTTTTGGCTGCTCAGCTTCTACTTCTAATAGCACTGTGACTTCGTTTTTAAGAAGCTGTATCTCCCTCTTAAGGAAAGTCTCAGTAGGCTAGTAAACTAAGATGTCTATTTTACAAAATGGAGCTGACTAGGTTCCAGAAAGAAATAAGCCTTGATGCCTAAGGCATCCATTGTGCGTAATTATTTCTCTCTCATGCATGTAGAATGGTAGTAGTTATATGCCATTCTTGAAAAATTTGAGAAAATGGCTACATAAATAATTTTCTCTGTTTTATGATTTCAAATGAAGTAACTTGCTTGAGATATGTTGCCATGGTTAAGGACTTCCTTGGGATTACAATTGCCAAATCCATACACTTATCATCCAGGTTAAGTTTGGTGGTGGGCAAATGCCCAAAATTCAAGGAATTGGTTCCTCACTCCCAGGACTTTGAATCTTGAAAAACAAGCAGAATATGAGTTAGTTTCAACATATGGCCATTACTTACCCTCTAGACTTCCCATTGGTCCTTTTTGTTGCCTATGTTTTTTTAAATAAGTGTGTTTGTGTTAAAAGTAACAAGATTAGTTTTCTCTTGCTTCTCACCCTAATAACGAATAGATTTCTATATGACCAACAATTTGGAGGCTTTTATAAATGGCAGGACAGAATAAAGAAAGACCAAGCAAGGCACAATGGGTTGAAAAATCAGTTTTGAGACATGGTTGGAATTTGACACCACACTTAAATCCAGCTTGATATGCTGAAGCTCCATTCTTACCTGTCAACAAACTTCTTAGCTTATTTGCTTGTTCTTCACCGATGGAAACAGGCAAATACAATTTATGACTAAATTCACGATTGGGTCCTTGGATGAAAGAACTGTATGAAAACAAACATAGAACACCATATGTTTCAGATATAGAAGGCTTTAGGGAGGGGACAAAATCAATCTTTAACAAGTGGAAAAAGAAAAGAAAAATGAAGGTGAAAACATCTACAGAAAACAGATGTCAGTGTATTCATCATGTTGATTCTTTTTAAAGTGGCCACTTGATCTAGGAGAGAATGAGGAAGGCTTGTAGCAAAGGATGTCTAAAAATACCTAGAACATTTATTTGGATTTTTTAAAGAAGACCACCTGCTCTTTTATAAGTAATTATTTGTGCCTTAGCAATGAAAGGTAGTTATACTGTCAGCAGGGAAGGTCTCAATTTACCCCCATCTTTGTATTGAATATAAGGTTCTCCTCAGAAGACAAAAAGAAAAAAAAAAAAAAAGAAATTTTTCTTTTTAAATTACAAGTGTTCCCCAGATGTTCACATTGAAATCAAATGGAGATCTCCCAATTATCCTTCTTTCATTAATGAAGCTGTAGAGTGTTAGCATGTGGTTTTACAAGCAGGAGGCCATGCAGAAAGTACCAGAGTGCCAGGAACATTTCCATAATGAGCACAATGTTGAAGCTGTGATGGGGAGGTTGACTGGGGAGCAGATCCCCTAGACGCGTCTATGATTTCTCTGGATTTTATCAACCAGTGCAAGAGTTTCTACACTGCCCCAACTAAATTATAAATTATACCCACAAATCATATTTGATTTGCTTTGGCATTTTCCACACCATGAGAAAAAAATGTACTGATCATGGTTTTTAAAACCAGAGTATGTGCTTTCCTTTCAAGAGGTAGTCTCTGAAGATGAATATGGAAAAATTCCCCTTGCAGATTCTGATTACACTCATACAAAGCAACACCTCAGTGCTGGAGGAGAAAGAGCGACACATTTCAAATTAATGCTCTCAGAATAGGCGTTCATTAGGATTCTAAAAGGTGGTTTTCTCAAGTTAAATACCAATTGATTTTACAAAAGCATATTACCTGAGGAGTAGCAACCAGTTAATTTATCTAGATGTGCTACAGGATGCTTAATCTACAGTACTTTTCTGTTATCAAGTATGTTTGAAAATAATATAGACATTAAAAATTGCATGTGAATTAGGAAATGACATAGATTTTAGATCTGACAGAGGAGATTCTTGTGACTTACTGAAAGAATATTTCAAAAGTTTATGAGCATCTAAACTTTTGGTAAAATAGGATCTTCACTCACAGCTTTAAAGACACTTGAGAAGTGTGTTTGTTGTTCGTGCACTTTTTGTCTTGTTCTTTTCTTTTCGGGTGTGTGAGTGTCTCTGTGTGTGTGCATGTGGTAGATCTGGAGGGGGATAAAAGAGACACAACACAACAAATGAATACTCAACATGAAAGTAGCAAGAGTAAGATTCACTTATACTGACTTACTCCAAATTTGGACAAATGAACATAAATTGATTCCTAAATCCATGTTATGTTGTTAGATTTGACCAAGGAAATGATTTTCTGAAAGCTAAGCATTAGAAATAAGAGACTGGCAGATCAGGGTCAAGGAAAAACAGAGAGTGATAGATCCATTAGGGAGCTATCATAGTAGTTCCAAGGGCTGATAATAGAGGCAGGCATAGAACAAATGGCAGCTAACTTTGCAAGGAAGACCATGGTAGCAAGAGGCATTCAGTCTAGAGGCAGGAGTTCCCAGATACTTCCAAAAAGAATGTGTTCTTTGTAATGGCAAAAATTTTTGTTTACCTGACATGAAGTATTGTCTTTATTAACTATTTGTTAATAAAGAAAATATATCCACCTACTTCATGGCTATATGCCCCGTACATGGTGGCATGTCTTAAATATAGTAGACAATTAATTAATGTGAATACAAATACTAATATAAATTCAATACATAAATGTATATTCATCTCAACAATATGCACTGAGATTTGAAAACAGTAGTATGAACACATCTGGGACAATTATTTGACTTACAGACAATGACTCCTGTGCATATGGATTTAATTAATCCTTGAAAGTCTTCTACAGCTCATGTTGTACTTGAGACTCACTGGTATCTACAGCTCATAAGGTGGGAGACATGATCTTAAAGGAATCATCATAGAACAGTCATGCTTACCATTTCCAGGTCTAAAACCTGACAGACCTTTACCGCTGCCTTTTTAAAACCCCCAATTCCTCAAGTAAGTTGTTTGATATGCTATAGGCCTCAGTTTCCTCATCTATAAAATGATAATAACAGCTATGCCAACTATGGCTTTAAGAACACAATGACAATGTATGTAAAGTGCTTAGCACAGCAGCTGGCATAAGGTAAGGGCTCTTTAAAGTAGCTGTTATTTTAGTTCTTTTTCTTCCTTGGAGAATGAGGCTTTTAGAAGAGAGTGACTGAGGGGCAGATCTGGATGGCCCTGTAGGACTCATTCCCTGTCCACCCTTTTTGGGAAGCTTTGCAGAAGTGAGCTCAGCAAGTCTGAGTTAACTCCCAAGATTTTATCTTTCTAACAAGGGCACTTCTCTAACCGGAAGTATTATCTAACCATGTGTTATCTAACCATGATAACATAGTTGCAATGATGTGCTAGTAATGTAGTTTTCCAACAAAATAATCCCCACTTTGTAGTATTTGTCAATATTCAATGCGTAAACATTCTCACTATGGCCAATACCAACCTAACAATGTGAACCCATGAAAGCATCACTGGGAAGAGTTGAGTACAATCAGCTTTTATGAGGCAATATAAGTCTGTTCCAATATACTACTGAAACAGCCACATAGATGTTCCATGTTCCTCTGACTCCTTAAATATATAGAGTATTATACCATGACCCCTCTCCACTGGAATGCTGTCCATGAAGCCTCCAGAATGATTATGGCTTAAGCCTTGGGAAATGAGATTTCAAGAGATTATATACACTCTACTACTTTTTAAAGTTTTCCCCCAATAAATCTTATATTATATTTGCACTACCTGGTGTTAGTGGCATGTGACCATGACCCTTTCGCATGGCTAACGTAGCGCCTGACCCAAAGAACATTAGCATTTCAAACATCAAAGTCATATATTTGGAAGTGGTAGAGATGAAGCATCTCAGTCATTAACAAGCAGAGGAACACTCACTTTACTTTTCCCAGCTTTAGACCTTACAATCTGGAAGCTTATAAAACATTTCTACACTAGAATCTGGTTTCCTGCTATAAATCAGGAACCTTATTTGGTATCTTGGTTTCTCATATTGAAAATGACCTCTAGGGGAGCCTGGGTGGCTCAGTCTGTTAAGCATCCGACTTCGGCTCAGGTCATGATCTCACAGTCTGTTGGTTCAAGCCCCACATCGGGCTCTGTGCTGACAGCTCAGAGCCTGGAGCCTGCTTCAGATTCTGTGTCTCCCTCTCTCTCTGCCCCTCCCTTGTTCATGCTCTGTCTCTCTCTCTCTCAAAATAAGACATAGACATTAAAAATTAAAAAAAAAAAGAAAGAAAGAAAATGACCTCTAATAGGATCCCTAAGGACACTTCCAGCTCTGACATTCCTGCAAGCTGACCCATATTCAATGCATTGCCTAAGCCTGTGAAACCCTTTCCCCAAAGAGCAACTTTATTTCAAACATAGAAAAAGCATACGGAGAGGGGGAGACATAGAACGAATTCTTTTTGTTGTTCTTATCACTGATTAAACGCATATAGGAAGAACAGCCTATCAAGAAAAATTATTAGCTTTTTGTACAAATTTGAAATGCAGACTAGTAAAAAACTGTCAAACGCAGAATTTTGTTGTACATAAATCTATACCTTAGTAGATACTCATTAAATGGGCCTCTCACTGTTAGCAAGTATGTTCTGTCTTGGCACACACAACTTTTAATTCATTTAACTCTATACGATGGAATACTACATGGCAATGAGAAACAATGAAATCTGGCCATGTGTAGCAACATGGATGGACCTTGAGGGTGTTATGCTGAGTGAAATAAGTCAGGCAGAGAAGGACAAATACCATATGTTTGCACGTATAGGAGGATTAGGAGGAACTTAACTGAGGAACATGGGGGAGAAGAAGGGGGGAAATGGTGGGGGAAAGGGAGAGAGGCAAACCATGAGAGACTCTTGAATGCTGACAAAAACTGAGGACTGATGGATGTGGAGGGTGGGGGGGGGGATGGGCATGGAGGAGGGAATTTGTGGGGATGAGCACTGGGTGTTATATGGAAACCAATTTGACAATAAACTATTTATAAAAAATAAATAAATAAATAAATAAAATATCAAAAAAAATAATTCATTTAACTTAATGTTTTCTTTTCCTGCAAGTGATTGCCTTTGGGTTTGGGGCTTATTTAAAAAGGGCTTAGAGGCATATTTCTCCTCTGATTTAACTCTACACATATTCCAAGTTTCCTAACAGGTTAAGTTTCCTCTCTTCTCCTTGGACTCTGTCTCTGAGTTCATTCCCTTCCACTGTGTTCTCAAATGTCCTTCAAGGGATAAAGACAATGGAGGACTGTGGGGCACAAGGCATAGAGAACCCAGCTCTAAACAGACAAAGCTAATCTGATTATCAGAAACCCTTCTGAGAAAAGATGGTTTGAAACTAAATAATGTCTAATGCCCTGGCGAGCTCATCCTCTGTTTATCTTCATAGTTGAAGCAGATGCAATAGACACAGAAAGGATCCTATACAATCTGCCTCTCTAGGTAACTACATGTAAGGTACAAAAGTACCCTAGGTACAAGGGTAAGAAAAACAAATAACTAGATTAGATGTATACTAAGTACTGGGCATTGCTTTTCAATACGGTATCTTATTCAGTCTTCATTATAGGCCATACAAGCTAACATTCCCACTCTACTGGTGAGAATGCTGAGGGCTACATATTTGTCCAAATTTTGGCAGGTTACAAATGTCAGGCTTGCCAATGGCACCCTGATCTGAAAGCAAAGTCTGTGGTCTCAACTGTTCTATGCACACTCCATTCTGTACCCCCAAAGTTATGGAAATTTGATCAAGGATGTCAAATCAAATGCTACTTTCCGCAGCTTGAATAGACTATATTGTTATTTTAATCCTCATCTGTGATTGACCCTCAAAAAACAATCATCAAATTCAGTCTTCTATTTCTTCAATGCCCTTCTCTTTCATAGAATTTTTAAAAATTATATACCAAGGAAACTTATGTAGTTTCAATGGAAATACAAAGGAGAGTGTTTTTTCCCCCAAAGACTTGGAAGCATATTGTAGTGCAAATAATTGGTCCTAATTTTTTGTGCCCTTAGGTTATGTTTTTGTGGACTAAGCATATTGCTTTATATTCCATCCAAAGAACAGGCAAGAACAATGCTGAGATATCACATTTTCTGGGTGGTTGAATGGTTATAACATTGTCCTTCACTTCCAATGACAACAGTGACTGTTTACTGGATATATTTTCCCTATATCATCTATTTTACCCTTACCACAATCCTATGGGGTAGCTGCTATAATTGTACCCATTTCCAGATGAGAAAAAAAAATAAGCTGTCACACAAAACAAACTGATAATCTAGCCAGAACTGGAATATTAGTTCTCCTATTCCAGATCCTATTCTTCTTTTATATTCCATCACTCATAACTCCAAATTTGAAATACTCACACACCTGCAACGTGTAATGAGCTTTGTTTCCACCAGATTATTTTTCTTGCTCCCTTCTTTCAAGCTTTCATTATACTTTTCTGGGCATTCAAAAATAGTGAAGTTTAGAGACATTTAAATTGACCAGGTTTTCTACCCTAACCCCCCAGAACTAAATCAGAATATTTTCTTTTTGGAGGGAGGTCATATAAAACAGGAACAGAACTTTCCTCATTAGAACACAGAGAGCCTAGGGTTGAATCCTGTTATAGCCCAACACCTTGGAATAGAATGTCTTCCACAGTCAAGCTGTTATGTCTTTAAGGGGCTGGCTAAACTACTTGAAAGTTATCAAGAGAAAAAGTTATTCCTATTTCAGATAAACTGGGGATAAAATGATAGTTGCTGAACTGCAGAGAGCTTGGCTGAAGACTTTAGTTGCATAGTTATTTGCTGATTGGTCACAATGTATTCTATTTTGTTTCATATATTAAGCTGCACGTAATAACACATATTTTTTAAGATTTTATTTTTGAAATTTTTATTCTTTATTTTTTTAATGTTTATTTATTTTGAGAGAGAGGAGCCAAGAGAGCATGAACAGAGAAGGGGCAGAGAGAAAGTATCTCAAGCAGGCTCCACACTCACCAGGGAGCCTGACACAGGGATAGATCCCACAATCACAAGATCACAACCTGAGCTCATAACAAGGTTCCCCTTAATATTTTATTTTTAAGTAATCTCCATACACAACATGGAGCTTGAACTCAAAACCCTGAGATCCAGACTTGAATGCTCTTTCAACAGAGCCAGCCAGGTGCTCCAATATACATAATCCTTATTGACTATTTACTCATTGCTATTCAGTGTGCCACAGAATTTCTACAAGTTAACTCAATTAATCCTTATTTAAAAAAACATATTTAAAAAATACAGTGGTAGATACTATTAATGTTCCCATTTTACAGACAAGGAAACTGAGGCAAGGAGTATAGCCAAAAAGTTCTTGGGAAAAGATAGAAATACTAAGAAGCTCACTTCATTCTCTTACTCTCAATTTCCACATCTGAAACATGGAATTAATAACATAATCTCAGTAGGATCCAGGGTATTATGAGATCCACAAAATAAATCTATTATATCTGCAGTTTCAAGAAACTTTACGTCTAATTTTAGAGAAAAGCTTTTCACATACTAAAAATAAAAATAAATTTCACTATAAAATAGAAAGTGAAGTCAAATGTGATTAGAAATCAAAATACATGGGAAAGACAAGAGGCAGTGACTACTGTTTTACTCTCCTTGAGATATAAGGGCTCTTAAGTCCTATAGTAAAGAAAACTGATCTTTGCTCAGTTTAGAGTTTCCCCAAGTAGTTGATGGATGAGGTTGAGGTGAGGAGCTCTGACCATACCTTCTGAACTCCTTGTAGGGTAATGAACCTTTAGATAAGAGATAGGAAAAAGCCCGCAATAATTAAGCTTCTATTCTTTTCAAAAATTATCTGAAGCAAGCAAGCAAGCAAGCAAGAAAGAGGCTGAAGTGGGAAGAAGGGGATGGAACAGAAAGTAAAGGGGAAATTAAAGGGAAAAGAAAAGAGAAGGGAAAAGAAAAGAAAGCGTGTTTTTGATAAAGTTCTGAAGTTCTGATAAAGATCAGGAAGAGAACGAGTTGACATGGGAGAAGAGATTTGAACTTGGCTGTGAGGAGTGTGTTGTTTGGGACCAGTGATGCAGAAAGGGGTGGTAGAGAAAATTCCAGTTATAAAAAAGCACAGATTTCCATTTCTATTTATTCCTTTGGAACATGGTTTGTTCCAACTGGTTGTGCCTCACTAATGATTCCACATTGCACATGTCTTAATTAACAAGCATATAGAATACTCAATCACTGCCTCCTGATGAGAGTCCAGAAAACAAGCAGAGGAGATTGAAGAGAGTAAAAGACATAGACCACAATTTCCTAACCTGATGTTGTCAGAATGTGGCTGAGGGTGACCAAAGTCATTATTCTCCTATTACTGGGCTTCTGGGATCAATTAATTCAATATTTCTTGGGACCCCTAGACTACAGACAGGTGGGAACCTGCAACTAATTTTCTATTCTTTTCAAAGATCACTTCTGAAGCTCAGTAGTTGAACTAAAAAATAAAAGGGAATTGTAATAAAAGAAAGGAAAAGTGCTTCTGATAAAGCTTATGATTGTAGTTAATTGGAAACTGGATCGACAGTAGAATACTACTCAGAAAAATCAGCCCCCTGTTCCCTCAGCTCTGCATTAGGTGTCCAAGGCCAGGATTTCAACTTGGTGCTAACATTAATTCACTCTGAAATTTCTGAAGGTACTTCACGGCATCGGTTTGCTTAATTGCAAAGTGAATTCTGTGAGTTTGTTTCCAAACCCTCATGGATTGTTCTGAGGATAAAATGAGATCATGTATATGGACTTTGAAAGCTTTGATAGGTTGGTCATACTAATGCAAGAGATAAAAGAACGGCCAGGATATTTCAGGATATAGACTAGAAATGTGCTTTTTAACTAATAATTATTCTTTCAATTACCCTTTTATCATTTGGTTAGTGATTGTCTAGTTTGTCCCTTATTTTGCTTATGTCTGTACAAGCAAAATTAAGTGGAGCCACAGCGACACTCACTACTCAGATATATATATATATATATATATATATATATATATATATAAAATATATTCATCACTTACATATAACACACAGGGCTCTCATTCCAACAAGTGCCCTCCTTAATGCCCATTACCCATTTTTCCCACCCCCATCAACCCTCAGTTTGCTCTCTGTATTTAAATGTATCATGGTTTGCCTCCCTCTCTGTTTTTATCTTATTTTTCCTTCCCTTCCCCTATAATATCTATTCAGTTTCTCAAGTTGCACATATGAGTGAAATCATGGGGTATATGTCTTTCTCTGACTGGCTTACTTTGTTTAGCATAATACCCTCCAGTTCCATCCACACTGTTGCAAATGGCAAGATTTCATTCTTTTTCATCTCCAGCTACTCACATATTGTAAGTAGGTTCCTGGTTGATTGGCTTGGCAGACAATGTCAATTTATAGAGAATTTGAGGAAGCCACATATAGGTGTGGCATTCAGGTAGTACTGTCCAATGTGGGCACAAAATTGAGGCAGTTAAGGCTTACATGCCAGCTATATGTAGCTGCTTTACTTCCATTAATTAAGTCCTACTATTCAGACAATTATGTATTTCAAATTAATACCACTTAGGGCATTAACTGTCTTCTGTGAATTCTATCTTCCTTCACTTTCCACCTAAATTTGCAATAATTCTCCTTCGTGTCTTGTTTTACAAACAAACACATATCTCCTCTACTCTGCCTGTGCTCTGTACCCTCCTGACTATCTGCGTTTGAGTTCTTCTTTCATTAATATTAACAACCAACATTTACTCAGTGGTTAATGTTTGCCAGAGTTTTTCATAATTCTTTACATGTACTAACTCATTTAATTCTTATAAATATAGCAGAATACTATAATGACTCCCATTTTACAAAGAAAGAGCTGAGGCTTATACATATTAGACAAGTTGCTGCAGGAAACACCACTAATAAGTTTCAGTCTAGACTTCCCTTCCTGCCATGTCTAGTCATCCAATCCTACCTAACTACCAGTTGCTCAGTAAAGCCTTTCTTGATGTTCCCAGTCCCAAGAATCCTTTCCTTCTGGTGACCACTACAGCAATCTATCTATTCTACTTTCATGCCACTTACCTCATTTAATCTTTAAATATGCAGATTTGTTCAAGAATATTCACAAGTAGTGAACCATACTAGGCACTGGGTACTCAAAGGTGAATAAGACACATTGTTTGCCACTGAGAAACTTACTGTCAAATAGAATAGATATTTAAAAGATGTAAGAATATGGTACAGTATATAAGAATTCATATACACACAACGCAACTAAAATCTCTGGGAGGAACAGTTGGAAGAATAGGTCATCTGAGCTGAATATTGACAAAAAGGAAATATAGAGAATTCCTAAGTCTCTGGTTTGAGCAGTTGGGTCAAAGATGGTATCATTCACACATACATGGCATCCAGTAGGATAAGATAGGACTGGGTTATAAGTTTATTGGGGATGCATTAGGTGTTTGGTATTTAAGGGGCATTTAAATGTGACCATCCATTTGATATTTGTAGATGCTCAGATAAGAACTCTAAGGAAGTTCTAGAGGTTTAAGAGTTAGCATTTGAGGGACAGAAGTGGGTGGCTTCATCCAATCACTATAAGAAGGTAAAAGCAGTATCACTGCCTTTTTTTTTTTCACTGCCTTTTGTTTAACACATTTCTCCTTTTGTTAAAGATATAAACTGCATGATCTAACCCCTTCCACCAGGAGTTCCTTCTCTAACTCACCTCAAAAGGGCCTGTCTGCTCCTCTGCCTTACTTGGACATTAGCACTACTGGGTGAAATCAATGATAGATGGCAGTGAAACATTAACTTTTAAGGGTCAGGTAGAGGGAAGTGTGAACCTCTAAAGGACAGAGAAGGTAAGTCCAGTACAGGATGAAGTAAGCCAGAAGAGAATGGTCATGGAAACAAAGGCAGAGAGCAACTCAAGAAGAAAAAAGTAGTTGATGAACTACTATGAAATGGCAAGACTGGGAAGAATGTAATACTGGATGCTGTGTGGGAATTCAGTAAGCAATGGAAATAGAAAGTAACAACAATAGTAAAAAGAATATAATAATAAATAAAAATAATAAAAATATTAAGAATCATATTGTGGAGTTCGAAGTATAATAGAGTTAAAATATTTATATTTCTCCCTTTTCTGGTGTATGGTAAGTTGCAATAATTGATTTCAAATTTTTAACCAATTTCACTGAAGTTTCTTGGTGTGTGTGTGTGTTTGTGTGTGTGAGAGAGAGAGAGAGAGAGAAAGAGAGAGAGAGAGAGAATTTATACATGAATCTAAAATGTTAAAGAAATTCAAAGATACAAGAACAGCCAATACAATTTAAAAAGAACAAAATTGGAAGACTTACAGTGTAAGTATCACAATGTATTACAAAGTAACAGGAATAATGATCATGCTATATTAGCACAAGGATAGAAATAAAGAGACCAATGGAATTAATAAAATGGAATAAAAAGAGTTTAGAAACCGACTTATACATACAGTCACATGATAGATAACAAAAGGGGACAGATACTAAAGTGAAGTAGGGGAAACCATGGTCTTTTCAATAAATTATGCTACATAAGTTAGATATCCATATGGAAAAATTCTATCCCAAGTCCTATTTCATGCTGTATGCAAAAATTAATCTAGGTAGAATGTTCATTTAAACAGAAAAAGTAAAACACTAAGTTTTTATGAGATCACAGAAAATTATCTTTATGATTTTGGGGTGGAGGGAAGAGCTCTTATACAAGACTATTTCTAACTTTAAGAACTCCTCTCATCATAAAACAAAACAAAACACCACAGAAACAGTGAAAAGTACAATGGTGTGTGAGAATATGTCTGCAATATGTTTATCTAACAAGGACTCACAGCCTTTAACTTCTAAACATTAATAGAAAAACAGAAAAATGGCCAAACAGACACTTCACCAAAGAGGATATCCAAATAGTATGAAAAGGAGCTCAAATCCACTATTAAGAGAATGTAAATTAATACTACAATGAGATACCAGAAAGGCCAAAACAAAACAAAAACCTAAATAGCAAGTATTGGCAGGGATATGGAACAGCAAGAACACTCATACAGTGTTTATCCAACACAACCACTTTGGTAATATATACATATATTTAAAGTATAAAGTACATATCCTACTACTCTCCTAAATACTTAACAAGTGCACCAAAGGATACACAAAATTATTCACAGCAGCATGAATCTGAATAGCCAAAAGTGAAAACAACTCAAATGCCAAATGTCCATCAACAGTAGAATGGATAAATAAAGCATGTTGTATTCGTACAATGGGTAATATCCAGAAATAAAAATGAACTATTATTATACGCAGGGATCAATCTCAAATATAATATCAAGCAAAAGAAACTAGATATGAAAGAGCACCTTCTGTGTGTTTCCATTTTTTATAAAGTTCAAAAACAGGTAAACTAAAATCTTATAAAAATTAAAACTGAGGGGCGCCTGGGTGGCTTAGTCGGTTAAGCGTCCGACTTTTGCTTAGGTCATGATCTCGCGGTTCGTCGGGTCGAGCCCTGCGTCGAGCTCTGTGCTGACTGCCAGCTCAGAGCCTGGAGCCTGTTTCGGAGTCTGTGACTCCCTCTCTTTCTGACCCTCTCCTGCTCACGCTGTCTCTCTCTCTCTCTCTCTCTCTCCTAGAAATAAATAAAACATTAAAAAAATTAAAATTGAAATCTAGAGATAATGACTCTGGGCTTGAAGGGGGCTTCTGGGCTGCTGTGAATATTCTGCATTCTTGTCTGGTTGCTGGTTTCATAAGTGTATTCATCTTGTACGAATCATGATGCTGTCCACTTATGATCTATGCACTTTTCTGTATGTACATTTCCAATTAATTAAAAGGAAAATGACAGTGGGTTTGATGAACTTGCCTAGGTAAAGGATAGTTAAGACCTTGACGACCAGCAATATTTATAGCCTGAGCAGAGGAGGGGACATCCAGTGAGAGGCCTCAGGAGGAGACAAAGATCTACGATCTAGGTCTAATTCATTCTGGCTTTCAGCTACAGAACCCATAATAGTGTTTTCATTCAATTATTCATGCACCAATTGAACACATACTTTCGAGCACTGACCCTTTGCCAATTACTGTGCCAAACTCTAGGCATCGAACAGTTACCAAAAAGAAATGAATGCTGCTTTCAAGGAGGCATGTGCTTTGTACACTGTACGTTAAATTATTTTGAGTGAAAAATGTTGGTGAATGAATAAATATAAAGCAACATTTGAAGTTGGAAGTCCTGTTAATTGGTAAACTCCTCCTTTTGCTTTATAAGCTAGGGACATAACCACAGGCTCGCTGAAGCCAGATATAAATATCTAGGGGTCTGCATTGGAATTGGATTTTGTGATTCCTGATTCCCTTATAGGGTTATCAAATGCACATTTACCCAATTTTTCAAAATCTGTCTGGTTTTGTTCTTTATGGCATCTTCAAAATATAAAATATTAAATTTCTCTCTGGAATAAAGTGGAAAAAAAACAGAATTCAAACTAAATATTATATAGTAGCTCTCTGTATTTCTCTCTCCATAGAAAACTCAATATTGAGATGAAAGCAAATGAAGTTGTGCTACATGAATACAAATATGGATAATTACAATAAAGTCTGAGACACCCATTTTTTTTACCAGTTATATTTTTACCTATTCATTTGACAAGAAAAACCTTTTCCTGGTTTGTGACAACCTCAAATGTTTTTCCAGAGTATTCAGGATAGAAATGTATTAGCATTTGTGTATGTGTGTTCATACAGGAACAGTAATCTACAGAGAAGTCTTGCTCAGACTTCTATATTTCTGTATAAAGAAATACACATTGACAGTTCAGTAATTAGCATCTTCGTAATGCTTTGTTCTTTACAAATTATCCTACCACCTTTAGAGCACATTCACCATGATTCTCTCTTTCACTCCTTTTTTTAATATTTATTTATTTATTTTGAGAGAGAGTGTGTGTGCACACAAGTGAGAGCATGAGTGAGGGAGGGACAAAAACAGAGAGGGAGAAAGACAATCCCAAGCAGGCTCCATCTCATGAACTATGAAATCATGACCTGATCCAAAATCAAGAGTTGAATGCTTAACCAAATAAGCCACCCAGATGCACCTCTTTCATTTCTTACATGATGCCATGAGAAAGGTATTTTTATCTGTATTTTACATACACACAAACATAGCACACAAAGACCCACCATTGAGAGATGTGAGATACCTAGCTCCAGGTTGCGTGTTACAGACACCACTAGAATCCACAATTTTCAATCTCTGAATCCAGAGTTTTTTCTACTTACCCCATATAGTACAAAATCTGTCTCAGGCTGGATTTTCTGGAAGGCAGACTCTGAAACAGTTAAATGTGCAGTATATTTATTGGAGGAGTACCCTTGCAATTAACACTTTTGAAAGGGAAGGGAAGAAAACAGGGTTCCACAGAAAGAGAAGATGAGCCTCACCAGTCCACAGGAGACTCAGGAGATAAAATGGCCCACAATCTTCCAAAATGGCCAGGCTTTTATATCCCCAACCTCAATCAGTCGTTGGATGTGGGCCACCTAGGAGCATGGACCACCTGGGAAGGCCATGAGTTTGGATGGGGTGACTCTCTACAGCTGATGGAATTCTTGAAGTTGCTACCAGCTGAAGGCTGTTTGCTGACAAGCATTTTTGATAGCCTGGGCCACACAGCTTCCTTGAAGGGAAAACTACATAGCACATTTTTCTTTTGTCACCAATCTTACCAATGATCACCTAAGTCAATCAATATTTTTATAGTCTTCCTAACTTTCCAACAAGGATGCCCTGATGATACCTGAGTATTACAGAACTTCTTTGTAGGAATATGTCTCTGGAGCACAAATTAACATGGAAATCTAAGGAAATATGGGCCTATGTTTATTGTTTTTACTCTTCCTTTTGAGCCAAAAGTAGCCAGAAATAGAAAAACTCTCATTTTAATACACAGAAAATGACCCTTTCTCAATTATACATGGGACAGGCTTCCTGGTTGGTTTATATTTTGTTAGACAGTGAGTGAGTATAATAGACGTTCAATTGTGAAGGCATTTTGAAGAATTTAAATCCATAATCATATGATAGTGTAATCTCCCTTAAATTAACTGTGGCAGATTTAGTAGTTAGTCTCAATTAATTTCATCTCCTCAAAACCTTATTATAGTTTAAACCTGTAGTACTTCTTTATCTAGCATGCTTTGTACATTTCCCCATGAAGAAGAATAACTTTCTTTTGTCTTAAACTTGTCTGCAACTTCTGCTAGAAAACACTGGCTGCCGTCATTAGCATCAAAGTAATGCCTCATCATTATAACAATTAACAGTTATTAAAATTTCTATGTTCTTAGAATTCACATGTTTACCTCATCCAGCTTTCACAACAATATTACCACTAAATAAATATGGTAGAAAGACAACATGTATTAGAATCGTCTGGAACCTTTGGAAGTATGGTAGGGGCAATGCGAAGATCTTGATTCACCCCAGGATAGGCATTAGCCACATCTCCCACCCCAACCTAACCATGTGGCTTTTGCTATACTTGGTTAAAAACTGCTTAACATCATGTTATTGGTTGGTCGATAATACAGAAAATTTCAACTCTAATAAGTATGCTTAATAAAAAATTTTAATATGCCACCAGAGAGAAATTGGAAAATAAGAAACATCAAACCACCTGCTTCTAGGGAAAGTGAAAGATCTTAAGTAATGAAATACAAAGCGAAACCATAACCTACTGGTAAAATAAAACCATTCCACCAGAAGTGAGCACTAGCACACAGGAGGGCTCTCTCAAATAGTGTTATTTGGGTGAATACTGGTTAGTTTTCTTGAAGACTGAGGGATTTATCTATTAGCTGGTTTCTTTTTTTTTTTTTTAATATTTTTTATTTACTTCTAGGAGAGAGAGAGAGACAGCATGAGCAGGGGAGGGTCGGAGAGAGAGGGAGACACAGACTCTGAAATAGGCTCCAGGCTCTGAGCTGGCAGTCAGCACAGAGCCCGACACGGGGCTCGAACCCACCAACCGCGAGATCATGACCTAAGCGAAAGTCGGACGCTTAACTGACTAAGCCACCCAGGCGCCCCTCTATTAGCTGATTTCTTTACTGCTATTTGAGACACTAACTTTTCAAACATACCTCTTAATTCTAAGTATCTGCCTTGTCTCTTTAAGCATCTGGGTATCTAAATTTACCCAATACCAAATTTACCCAATTTACCCAATGCTAAGGAGGTATTGATATTATTGATAATAAAACTGCTCTGTTTCAGAACCTTTTACTATTGCTTGTTTTCTGGTTCTGGTTGGCCGAAAACCATTACTAACTTAATAGGAAAAAAAAGAAGCTCCACGCAAAACTAAGAAATAATTTTCATAATTAATACAGAGGAAAAAAAGACAAAGGAGGCTAACAACTAATGGAGCATTTTGAACGTGCCAGGCACTAGGGCAGTTCTTTGCACACACTACCAGTTATAAAAACTATGTGAAGAATGCATTGTCATTCTTAATTTCAAGTGAAAGTGCTGGGTTTCAGAGAAGTTGAATGAAACATTAATGACTGAGTGAATAGGAAGCAGGCACTTCCTAATCCTCTCTTAAAACACATGTATATGGTTCTGCCCCCAAATCCTTATGATCCCAAAACCAGGATCTTCTTGTTGCTCCACATATCTAAAGAAAAAGAGACCCTGAACCCAAATTTCTTCATCTTTCCTCCCACATTCCCAGTTTCCCAAACAAGTTCCATATCATCAAAGGTTCCTTCTGTTCTCAAAGCAGTGTCTATAAATCGCCATTTTTCTTCAACTATTATTTCAGAGTTCCCTGAAATTTCCATTACCTCAAAGGTCTCTTCCAGCTAGAAAGTAAGGAACAATAACCTCAAGACTATAAACTTGTATTAGTAATTTCCTGTCAGAATACACAAATATATGTATATATATTTTATATGTTTATATATTTATATTTATAAAATTCTAAGCCATTCTTTTCTTAAAGTATGGCTTCTGTTCATTCTTTCTCCCCTCTTCTTCTGGAGCCCAATTCTACTTGTGTTAAATCTTTTCACTGTGTCTCCATATCCCTTATGGGCTTTTGTTTGCCCTGGTATCCTTTTGTCTGTGTTTCAGACTAGATATTTTCTTGTTTCTTGTGCTTCTCTACACTTCCAAATATACTGTTGAACTTATCCACTGCAATACTAATTTGAGATACTGTTGTTACTATTTATTCTTTTTGAAGATATTTATTCTTTTTGCAAATATCAGTTTTTATGGAAATTTCCCATCTTGTCATTTAATATCTTGAGCATATTAGACAGTTATTTTAAATTCATCATTCTCAATATCTGAATTTCTTGTGGTGCTGTTATGTTCTCACAGTCCTTAGTTAATATTTACCTTTTTGACACCCAGTGATTTTTTTTCACTTGATTCTCCACTGCTTTAGTACCTCTCCAATATCTCTAAGCAGAGTTTTGGGGTATAACTTTTCCAGTATTCCTCGTGGAAATGTTCGTTTCACACAAGAGCACTGCTGGAAGTAGAAATCTCCACATATAAATCTGAATCTATTTTATACTGGAGAAATAAATCAGTATAACACAGTGGGGGAAAGCTCACACTCCATAGTCTGATTGCCCCAGGTTTGCATCTGAATGACACCATTTATAAACTGTCACTGAGCAAGTAAGTTGAACTTTATGAGCTATTTTAACTATATGATGGGGAAATTGAGGCATCTTTCTCAAATGATTGTTATGGGGATGAAATGAGACAATGCCATATAATGTTCAAACTAGTGAATAGCATACAGTTAGTGCTCAATAAATATAATTTGGTATCACAACCACCGAAATACTACTAATTACTGCCAATATTTTTACCACTTTTACTACCATGAAAAACATAAAAATTAAAGTATATTTACATGCTTAATTTGTATGCTACAGGAACTCTAAGATATATAATATGATACTGACTAATACCCATTTTCAATCTCAGAAAGACTGAGCTTCAGATCATCTAAGTGATTAGTAAAGAGATCACACAACTAAGACATAGCAGATCTGACAGTCACACACTGGTTCCTCTGAAACCAAATTCTGAGTTGTTTTTATAAAATCATTAATAGGGGCTCATGGGTGGCTCAATCAGTTGTGTCTGACTCTTGATTCCAGCTTAGGTCATGATCTCCTGGTTCCCATCTCTTGATTTCAGTTCAGATCATAATCTCCTGGTTCATGGAATCAAGCCCTGTGTCAGGATCTGCTTTGTCAGTGCAGAGCCTGCTTGGGATTCTCTCTGTCCCCCTTTCTTTCTGCCCCTTCCCACCGTGCTCTCTCTCTCTCTCTAAAAAGAAAATATATTTTAAACAATGAAGCAATGATTTATAGGGCAGTAATAATGTTTAGGGTCTGTCTGGTTAAAGGTTCTAATTTAAGTGACACATGTCATATTTAAATTCAAGACTTAAAGTTTATAAGATTAGATCTTATGCCATAATCATATAAATGGGGAAACCAAGGTTCAGAGGGGAAAGATTTTGGTCTAGTTCATACAGCTAGAAATGGGCAGAACTGGAGATAGGACAAAACCCTGGGTTTTTCTCTACTTCAGCTAGCTCTTTCTATGTCAAAAATATTCCCCTAGCAATAGCTATGATTTTGACCCTGAAACATCATTAGAAATTACAATGCATTCTACCTCTTTGTAAAGTGGCCAAGTAACAGAGAAATGATCTTATTCCTAATCTTAATGTCCTATTATTTTATTATACCAGCATTAGCATTTTATCATGAAATTTAAAAATTTAAGGTAACATCATCTGCTCAGCCAGGAGGTAAAGTCAAGATGGATGTTTATGATGTGTTCAATTTAATTACTGGGTTATTGTGTGTGGTTTGGTTTTATAAATCAAGTAATACCAGCTTCTCATTAGTCTTAGAGGGTTTTTGTTTTGTTTTGTTTTGTTGTTCCTTCCCCCACCCCCATGTCCATGGAGTACGCAGTAACTATCCATGGAGCAAGTAACAACATCAAACTTTATTAGAAATACTTACTGATTTACAACAGTATGGGTGGACCTAGAGGATATTATGCTAGGTGAAATAAGTCAGACAGAGGAAGACAAATATTACCAGATGACTTCATTTATAGATGGAATCTAAAACACAGAACAAAAAATTGAAACAGAAACAGATCCATAGATATAGAGAACAAACTGGTGGTTGCCGGAGGGGAAGGGGTAGGGAATGGATGAAATAGGGTAAGGGTATTAAAAAGCATATATTTCCAATTATAAAATAAAAAGTCACATAGATGTAATGTACAGCTTAGGGAATATAGTCAATAATATTGTAATAACTTTGTATGATGACAGATGGTAACTAGACCTACTGTGATCATTTCATAATGTATGAAAATAATATTATAAATTATAATATATAAAAAATAATGTATACCTAACCAAGGATATAAAAGATCTGTATGATGAAAACTATACAAACTTATGAAGGAAATGGAAGAAGATACAAAGAAATGGAAAAACATTCCATGCTCATGGATAGGAAGAATAAATATAGTTAAGAGGTCATTATTACCCAAAGCAATCTACACATTCAATGCAATCCCAATCAAAATTGCACCAGCATACTTCTCAAAACTAGAACAAACTATCCTAAAATTTGTATGGAACCACAAAAGACCCCGAATAGCCAAAGTAATACTGGAAAAGAAAACCAAAACGGGAGGGATCACCATCCCAGACTTTAGCCTCTACTACAAAGCTGTCATCATCAAGACAGTATGGTATTGGCACAAAAACAGACACTTAGACCAATGGAACAGAAGTGAGAACTCAGAAGTGGACCCAAAAGTATACAGCCAACTAATCTTTGACAAAGCAGGAAAGAGTATCCAATAGAAAAAAGACAGCTTCTTTAACAGATGGTGCTGGGAGAACTGGACAGCAACATGCAGAAGAATGAAACTAGATCATTTTCTCACACCATGCACAAAAATAAACTCAAAAAGGATAAAGGACCTGAACGTGAGACAGGAAACCATCAAAACCCTAGAGGAGAAAGCAGGAAACAACCTCCTTGACCTCCACTGCAGCAACTTCTTACTTGACACATCCCCAAAAGCAAAAGAATCCAGAGCAAAAATAAACTGTTGGGACCTCATCAAGATTAAAAGCTTCTGCACAGCAAAGGAAACAATCCATAAAACTAATAGGCAACCAACGGAATGGGAAAAGATAGTTGCAAATGACATATCAGGTAAAGGGTTAATATCCAAAACCTATAAGGAACTCACCAAACTCCACACCCGAAAAACAAACAACCCAGTGAAGAAATGGGCAGAAGATATGAACAGACACTTCTCCAAAGAGGACATCCTGATGGCCAACAGACACATGAAACGATGCTCAGCAGCCCTCCTCATCAGGGAAATACAAATCAAAACCACACTGAGATACCACCTCACGCCAGTCAGAGTGGCTAAAATGAGCAAATCAGAGTACTCTAGATGCTGGCAAGGATGTGCAGTGCACCCTCCTACACTGTTGGTGGGAATGTCAACTGGTATAGCCCCTCTGGAAAACAGTGTGGAGGTTCCTCAAAAAGTTGACAATAGAACTCCCTTATGACCCAGCAATAGCACTGCTAGGAATTTACCCAAGGGATACAGAAATGCTGATGCATAAGAGCACATGTACCCCAGTGTTCATTGCAGCACTCTCAACAATAGCTAAAACATGGAAAGAGCCTAAGTGTCCATCAACGGACGAATGGATCAAGAAGATGTGGTTCATCTATACCATGGAATACTACATGGCAATGAGAAACAATGAAATCTAGCCATGTGTAGCAACATGGATGGACTTTGAGGGTGTTATGCTGAGCGAAATAAGTCAGGCAGAGAAGGACAGATACCATATGTTTGCATGTATAGGAGGATTAGGAGGAACTTGACGGAGGACCATGGGGGAGAAGAAGGGGGGAAATAGTGGGGGAAAGGGAGAGAGGCAAACCATGAAAGACTCTTGAATACTCAGAACAAACTGAGGACTGATAGGTGTGGGGGGGGAGGAGGGGGGAGATGGGCATGGAGGAGGGCACTTGTGGGGATGAGCACTGGGTGTTATATGGAAACCTACTTGACAATAAGCTATTTGTAAAAAAATAAAAAATAAAAAAAAAAATAAAAACTTTTAAAAAGTAAAAAAAATAAAATATTTCTAAATACTAAAAAAATAAAAACAAAAAGATAATGTATAAATAGCATATATATACAATATATTTTTATATTAATTATATAAATGTATTTTTAAAAATTTTTTTTAATGTTTTTATTTATTTCTAGGAGAGAGAGAGAGAGAGACAGCGTGAGCAGGGGAGGGTCAGAGAGAGAGGGAGTCACAGACTGAAACAGGCTCCAGGCTCTGAGCTGGCAGTCAGCACAGAGCCCGACGCGGGGCCCGAACCCACGAACCGCGAGATCACGACCCAAGCGAAAGTCGGACGCTTAACCGACTAAGCCACCCAGGCGCCCCATAAATGTATTTTTTAGAATGTATAAAAATATTTAGTCTTCAATGACCTCTGTCTTGACTTTGCTGCCATCTTACCCTTTTTTATAGAATTTACTTTTCTCTCTTCCCTCTCGTATTCAAACACATCTTTCTAAATGTACACACTCATGGAGTGAATGAGGTTTACAGAATTCCAACTAAAGAGGCCTTTTTCTTCCCAATATCATTCTTTCCCCACTTTCAACTTACATCTAGTTTGTGAATGAGCTGCGTTGGTGGTATAGTGGTGAGCATAGCTTGTGAATGGGCCAAGGCCACCCTGACCTTTGATTTGTCACCTCTCCTACTTACAACATTCTTCACAGCTTTAATCCACAGACTATAAATTTAGGAAAGACTATTTTTGGTGTCTCATATCTTCTCTCTGTTTTCTTCTACTTCCAGTCCCATCTTACTTTTTAATACTTTCTCTAAGAATTTCAACACTATTGTAATCATCACATCCAACGTCACATAGGAAACAGATAGGATCAGCCAACATACCCTAAAATGAAGATTTAAAGTATTTCTTCAAAGTAAGATTTGGATATGCAAAGGGAACCAAACCTAAAAAGCTTATCCCCCAAGACTGAGTAACTGACATTTTTTGGGTAGAGGTAGGTATTTGAGATGGATGCTCCTTCTTAGTTTTCCTCAAATCACATTTCATTTGCCTCCACTAAAGTTTTACTAATGTCATATCAAAGAGGAAAGTGTAATTTTTCTATTTTATCAGTTGTACAAACAGTAAGGTCACTATGTACCCTAGCCCTAAACATTCTGTGGAAAAAAACATATCGCCTTTACTGGGGAGAAGTACACTTTGTCCCAAAGGGCACAAATTTCTCAAGGTAAAAACTAACAAAGGATTAGCTGAGGGATTGGAAATAAAAGCTAGGTTATGATCTGTTAGATCTCTTAAAAATAATAAGAATAATAGCTTTTTCTGAGATATAATTCACATACTATACAGTTTACCCATTTAAAATGTATACCCAATGCCTTTTAGCATATTTACCAAGTTTTGCAATCATCATCACAATCTTATTAGAACTTTTTCAACCCATAAAGAAATATTGTACCCATTAGTAGTCATTCCTCAATTCACAATCCATGAATATTAGTCCCTGATGGTAGTTCTAGAGGCAATCTCTATATGTGTCATATTTGTCTACTTATTTTAAAGGTCCAAAAGCTTGAGAAAGAACTCCTGCAGGTGTCCCAACAATGGCAATCATTGCCTACCACAGTGTATTGAGCACTGTAGTTTAAGCTACAGGCACACTGAACTACCTGCTAGGTGGCATGTGGTCATTCAATGTGGCTGTCCAAGTCCAGAGAACAGCTCAGTGTCAAAGCTCAGCTTAGAACCCAGGTGCTTCTGATTCCCATCTTGAGGCTCTCTCCATTCTCACACAGACTTTTTTGGGATAAACTCCCAAAGGTGCTGGAAATAGTTTCTACCCCAAATCCAACATCAAATTCCTCTTGAACATGCTGAAACAATGCTTAATATTTCTTTTCCAGAAAACCTCACCTTTGCACATGTAGAAGAGAGTCAGAAATGCACAACAGAGTACAATAAATTACATCCTAGGCCTCCATAGAAAAGTGGGAGGCTTGTGTCCAAGAGGGATAAACGGACAACTAAATATCCTGGGGAAGCCAAAAACTCACTTGTGACTTCCCACATTGAGTGAGATCTGCACCTGAGGCAGGTGTGAGCTGAATTATTTCCAGCATTAATTGCTCCGGGCTTTAGTGACAGTTTTCAGTGCTACGGTGACTTCAACCAAGTAGGAAAAACAGTCCTTATTGGTATTTCTTGCTAAAAATTGCTGAGTCAGCTCTCAAATTCTGTGGGTCTGAGACCAACATAGCATAATTGAAAAGAGTATATAAGTAAAAGTTTAGGTCATAGGACACTGTTAGAGAAAAGTGATGAACGTACAAAGGGAAGTAGGGCAAATGGATCTTTTCTGTCGTAATAACAGGAGGCTCTATGGTTACTTTTGCATTTTCAAAAAGTCTGTTTTGTTCAATTCCTTGAAAATATCTCACCTGAGGCAGAGAGTATAGTAGAAAGGGCATAATCATGGGTATGTGAAACAACAAACAAAAAGCTGTTGCAACCATCATGACCATGGAAAAATGGTTTCTTCTATTTAAGCTAAATTCCTCTTCTGATTACATTATGCATCATATAACTGTTTTCAACAATAGATGGTAAGAGGTATGTAGAGTTGTGTAACAGTGCCTGGAACATAGCAAATAGCTATTATTATGTATACTATTCAACTCCTCCTTCTCTCCACAATTTATCCTCATGTTCTCTCCCCACAATCCTACTGCCAAAGGTACTGAAAACCTAGTCATATGACATAGTGATTAAAAGAGAGTTAATATGTACTCCTCCCAGTGACATTTACAAATATCTAAGGACAGCGAAAGATATAATGAAGTTTTTATCCAATGGTGGAATTTTGGCAATAAGTCAATCACTGGAGAAGGTGTTTAGGGATGGGTGATGGCCCTTGAAATTACTATACCAAAGAGAATATCTCTTTATTTGATGTGTAAGAGGTACACCAAAGACACATGGTAAAAATGTTCATTACAGACATCAGCTATCATGTGGGATACCTCATAATAAGCCTTCATAATGACAGAGTTCCAACTATATCCATGTTGGTCAGGGGTTTTTGGCAGACTCTGGGTAAGTTGTTTAACTTTGTGAGCTTAGTTTCTCTACCTGTCACATGGGTTTAACTGGCTCTTTCCCCAAATAAGGGGAGATGTGTAACTCTCTGTAAAGTTCTGGGTGGGAATATGGGGTCTTACAGGATACAAGAGATGGAGAAAAAGGAGAACAGAAAGATATCCAGGGGTGAAGTCGGGATCAAGGAAAATAAACAATGTTACCACAGAAGGTCTAGAGAAATTCTCAAAGACTGGAAGTGCATTTGATGGGCTCACGAGGCACTTCCTATATATAAAAAATAAACTGCTATGGACACTAAACTATCACAAGAACTCTATCTTGTCTGATCATCTCAAAGAGTTGTTTTGCAATCCAAATAAAATAACCTGCATGATGACAATTTGAATGTTAGCAGTATTATTATTACAACTTTATGAGAAAATTGACTTTTTATACCAGAGGAAAAATATGTCCTTACCATTAAAGGATAAATTAGATTTCACAGCTAGTTCAGAATTTAAAGTTAACACAAAATCAAATGAATTAGTTATTATATGGTTACTGGTCAGCAATATGGGCATAGGGAAAGAACACCGTGGTTATAGATAAAAGTCAGGTACTGGGGTTCTGGCTGTGCCACTTAGCAACTATGTGACCTCAGGCAAAAAAAATATAACCTTAGTTGCAACATCTGAGGAAAAAAATAGGGATAATTATGTCTGTCTTAGTGCATTAATGGATTTTTGTTAGGATATAAATTAGAGATTGCAATGTGAAAGCACTTTGTAAATGGAAATGTGATATAAAAATTGTAATAATAGGTACAACTTAACCTTTTCTGAATTTCATCAGCCTTAAACTCACCAGAAATTCTTGCCCTGGTATTATACAACCTTCTGATAAATCTGTCCCATGGCCACCCCTAAACAGTTAAACACACACACACACACACACACAGAGAGAGAGAGAGAGAGAGAGAGAGAGAGATTTCTATCTGTCTGTAAAGTCAGGTGTGTCCTCAGAGAACAAGTGGATGAAACACCTAAGTGGGCTGGACCTAACCCATTAGAACCATTTCTATGAAATATATATAAGGAGCTTTGTTATTCTCCTAGAAATTAATAGGTTCCTTTGAGCAGACCTCGGATGGCTTACTTTGCCCCCCAGATGGCAGCAGCCTGACTGGATGACTTCACCTCCTAAGGCTATAATTGCCCTAAGAGAAACTTGCATCAATCCAGTTTCAGAAGGATTGCTTCTTTCTCTATTATCTTTTTTCTTCTTCTTAAGAACAGGCTCTCCTCAGCTGACATTCTGCAGTAGGAGGAAGACAAGTGACATCCAAGGGCTCATAGCCAAGTGTTTGATTGGAACATTGATACTGAATGTGTCTTCTCAGAGTTGCAGTGTCCAAATTACCCACGCCCCCACCCTTTTGGCATATGGGCATTTTTCAGTGAAAACCAAGTTGGCATCTTGGTTCATCCTTAATGATCTATCTTACAGCAACATTTAGGGCTATATTTAAATGTCCCAGATATATTAGTAATTAAAAACTGCAAGGGCGCCTGGGTGGCTCAGTCGGTTAAGCGTCCAACTTCGGCTCAGGTCATGATCTCACAGCTCATGGGTTCAAGCCCTGCATCTGTGCTGACCACTAGGTCAGAACCTGGAGTCTGTTTCGGATTCTGTGTCTCCCTCTCTCTCTGAGCTTCCCCTGTTCACGCTGTCTCTCTCGCTAAGAAATAAATTTAAAACACATTAAAAATATTTTTAAAAATGCAGTAAAATTGAACCCCAAGTTAAATCAGGTTTTATTTATTTTAATTGTTTTTATGAATATTGGACAAATTTAGAGTCGGGCAGAAAATATAGGCACTTGGTCCTTTACTGGATTTGGGCTTAATTTTATTTTTATTTTCACTAGTATGGTTTTTTTTATTTGCACAATTAATGCATGCAAGAGTATAAACTCAGATAATATAAAAAGCAAAGGAAAAGAGGAAGCTTTCCCTACTATACTGCTGTTTGAGATATAAGAAAACAATTTTTTTTACAAGAAATGTGAATAAACTTATATAAGAAATTACATTTGAAGTAAGAAGCAAAAACGAAACATAATCAGAATTACAACATACAAGGAAAGAACAACAGTCCTTAGGAGATGGGGTCAATTTCAGCACTCTGACCATTTAGTGTAAAGAGAGCTTTTGACAAAAATCACTAATTATATTTTTATGAATAATTAATGACAAGTAAAGTAGAGAGGTACAAAAGGTATAACCTAATAGAGTTAAAGAGAGGTCTATTATTTTTGCCAGGCATTTACAGCAAATATGTGGACAAAAGTAAACCATGATTGGGGCACCTGGGTGGCTTAGTCAGTTAAGCATCTGACTTGGGCTCAAGTCATGATCTCACAGTTTGTGGGTTCGAGCCCCACATCTGGTTCTGTGCTGACAGCTCAGAGCCTGAAGCCTGCTTCAGATTCTGTGTCTTCCTCTCTCTCTCTGCACCTCCCCTGCTCATGCTCTGTCTCTCTATCTCTAGACTATTTCCTACTAGATCTATCCAATGGCACTGCATCATTATTAAAGTTCATTTAATTTAGGTGGTATACGTACATATTTTATCTTTAGTTTAAATATTAGAAATGTTCTTTTCTTGCAATATCAGTGTTTAATTAAATGCAGAAAGAAATGTCTTTTTTATCCATTTTTTACTTTTGAGGGGTAGGATGGCAGGGGATATCAATCACCTTTGCAAACCTAGTCTCAAAATCCATGTTCAAGATGAATGTTCAATGTGTGCAATCCACCTTAATGAACTGATTGGTCTGTTGTAAATCAATTTCTTTTCCTACCTGAGACTGATCAGACAGCTGATTTTTACTCAGTTTCCATGTCAGGTTTAGACTTACTTTCCTTGTCTTCATTTATATTCTGAAACAAGGATGACAATTAATACGATCTCCTTGCTTTTTAAACATTATTGAATAAATTTGACATATAATATTCTGTAAATTTAAGATGTACAGTGTGTTACTTTGATACATTTATATACTATAATATGATGGCCACTTATTATCATATTACATATTTATAGTACAATATTATTGTCTATATTCACTGCACTGTGATTAGATCTCTATGGCTTATTTCCTACTCATTTCAGGTTGTACTCTTAAACAACATCAATCTTTTCCTCTCACCTGCATCCCTTCATAACCACCATTTTACTCTCTATTTTTTGCAAGTTTGACTTTTTAAGATTCTGCATATAAATGATAGCATGTAGTATTTGTCTTTCTCTGTCTGAATTATCTCAGCATAATGTGTTTTAGGTACACCCATAGCAGAGTATCTTCCTTTCTCATGGCTGAATAATATTTCATTATGTAAATATATCTGTATATATATCACATATTTTTTGTCTATTCATCCATTCATGAACGTTTTGGTTGTTTCCGTAGCTTGCCTGTTGTGAATATGCTGCAATAAACAAGGGAGGGTATATATCTCTTCAAAATCCTGTTTTCATTTCCTTTCATTTCCTTTCCATTTCCAGAAATGGAATTGCTGGATCATACAACAAACCAATTTGTATCTTTTTTAGGAAACTTAGTATTATCTCCCATAGTGGATGGATCAATTTACATTACCACCAGCAGGGTATAAGGGCTGTCTTTTCACCACATCCTCCCAGCACTTGCTGTCTTTTGTCTTTTTGATGAGAGTCATTCTAATAAGTGTAAGGTGATATCTCATTGTGGTTTGAATTTGCATTCCTTTGATGATTAGTAATGTTGAATTTCTTTTCATGTGCTTGTTGCTGTCTGGTTTCAAACTATACTGCAAAGCCATAGTAATAAATAGTACCATATGGTCACAAAAAATAGATATATAGACCAATGAAGCAGAATCGAGAGCCCAGAATTAAAACCTGGAAGATACAGGAAACTAATATTTGACAAGAAAGCCAGGAAGAATACACAATGGGGATGGGGTGCCTGGGTGGCTCAGTGGTTAAGTGTCTGACTTCCGCTCAGGTCATGATCTCATGGTTCATGGATTCAAGCCCCACGTTGGGCTCTGTGCTGACAGCTCAGAGCCTGGAGCCTGCTTCGGATTCTGTGTCTGCCTTTCTCTCTGCCTCTCCCGCACTCATGCTCTGTCTCTCAAAAATAAATAAACATTAAGAAAAAAAGAATACAAAATGGGGAAGAGGACAGTCTCTTCAACAACCTGTGCTGGAAAAACTGGAGAAACATAGGCATAACAATAAAATTATACTCCTATCTTAACACTATCTTAACAGTATTCACAAAAATTAACTCAAAATGCATAAATGACTTAAACATAAGACCTGATACCATTAAACTCCTGGAAGAAAACCTCTCCCTGGGCAGCAGTTCTTCCATTTTTACATAAAGAAATTAGATTTCCTGGTTGTTATATTCTCAATCTAATGAAATTTCAAAAACCAAATTTAGATGTCCAAGATAGGATTCTTAGCCTTTAGTTTTGACAAGGGAATTGAAAATAATTTCTACCTATCAGCACTGTTTCCTTTAAAAAAAGATATTTTAATACCAAAAAAAAAACAACCCAAAATCACAGAATAAAGAACAGCTCTTCCTAAAATAGGAGACTGCATTTATTTAGACATATATTGCAAAAGACATATATTGCATGCTTGTTGTGTGCTATGCTGTTACTGGTGGTAAGGAAATACCATGGTGAGGAAGCAGACAGGTCTTAATGGAAATCCCATGAAGGTGATCAGGGAGTGGCAACCTTTGCAATCTACCCATTGTACTGATTTATTTATTCATTTCACCATGCACTAGTGGAAACATCATGCAAACACTCATTCTTGGACCAGAATCTGGAAAGCACTGCTCCAGAAAATCAATAGTTCCCAGATCCTATGGTTAATAAGGTCCAGAGTCTATCATAAATAATTAGTCAGAACAGGGAATTACCAATGTTGGTTGGAAAAATTTAAACCCAATAAAAGAGACTGAGAAAACATGGAAAACATTTTAATTTGATTTTAGGTTGGTGGGAAATGAGGTAAATAAGAAATCTTCAACTTTCCTTGGGATTCATTATTTTCTGCTCACTGGCCAAAACACTAATACAAGTAAGATATCATTTCTATCACCATTATGCTCATTATATTGCCCTCTCTGGTAATGCAGTATGGGGGATCACATCCAAACTCCCACAGAATACTGATAGAAAGGGATGACATAGCATTTCCAGGAGATAATAGAAAATTTAATTTTCTTAATTTGGGTACTTTCTTTGTTTTGGAAGATGTGATTATAAAGCCACAGGAGGTACACCTGGGTGATTCAGTTCATTGAGGGTCTGATTCTTAATTTCAGATTAGGTCATGGTCCTAGGGTTGTGGGATTGAACCCCTCATTGGGCTTTCCACTGTGTATGGAGCCTGCTAAAGATTCTCTCTCCATTGCCCCTCTATCCTGCCCATGCTCTCTCTCTCTCAAAATAAAAATAGATAGATAGATGATAGATAGATAGATAGATAGATGATAGATAGATAGATAGATAGATAGATAGATAGATAGATAGATAGATAAAATAAAGACACTGGAACTAATTTGTATAGGTTTTCTCCATATCTGAACAAGATGAATGAATATACAGATTGCAATCATTGACTGACCCCCATGTTGTCATTTGTCCATGTGGTGAAGGCCCTGAGAAGTTCATTTTGGGAATTATTGATAGTTATTGGCAATGAAGAAGAGGGAGCCAATAATCTTCCATGACTTTTACAGAATCATTCCCTTAGCAATGAGATAGACAAGATGGAGTTCTTGTCCCTTCCCCTAAAAGTTTTGGCTGAATCAGACCGACATCAAGGATAAACTGTTGAAGATAAATTGAGTATAACTGGAGAAGACACTCAAGCCTACTGAGCTGACAAGGATAGGGGTGGGAGGAAATGGAAGTAGACTTGTAGCATAAGTCAGTATAGATGGGGCACAAATCATGTCAGCATTGAGTCATGAGAGGGATGACTAAAAGACACCTAGTTGTCATGGAGAAGCACAAAGAGAAATGAAAAGATAATAATGATGCTTAAATACAAGAACATCGTAAGTAGGAAAGCCATTGCATTGACTCCGGGAACATGAAGACCTCTGTTCTAGTTCTGATTCTATTGCTAATTCATGGTATGACATTGGAAAAATCACATGCTTTCTTTCAGATTCAGTTATCTCTGCTGTATGCAGTGGGTAAGTTAAGTTATCCTATTCTGTGGGATATATCTATATGCACTCAGGAAGCAAGATAGTTGATGGTTGAAAGTAAAGATAATTGTAGTCAAAGATACCAGGGTTCAAATCATGAACCTACCATTCACCAGCCACATAGCTAAGTCATGCTATTTACTTTCTGCCTACTTATCTTAACTGGCAAAATGGGAATAAGAACAATATAAACATCATATGGTTTTGTGAGGATTAAAAAATATCCCTGTAAAGCTCTTAGTTTAATATCTGACACAAGCTACTATTATTACTGTGGCCACTGCATACTGTACTTTTTGGATCATATCCTCACCTGGCAGCAGCTGCAGCAAAGGTTACATATCTCCAGGCCCTTATCATGTGCCTACACAAAATAACAAACCTACCAGCATGATTGAAGGAGGTGGGCTCTCAGAGTTATTATCAGATGTGAAGCGGCCAGCACATTTCCCCTTATACTTGTTGTTACATACATCAAAAACTGTGTGTGTATGTGTGTGTGTGTGTGCGTGCGTGCGCACGTGCGTGCATGCATGTGTGTGTATACATCTACAAACTAGAAATTACACTCAGTTTTCTACCTTGTTCCTGCTCCCTTGTATTCCCTGGCTTCAGTAATGTGGTTGAAGCAAAAGAGATGTTAAATGCCACAGGGCGAGGGAAAACAGACAAAGGCAACTTCTGTTTCTCTTGAGTAGTTATCCTTTCTGGCAAAAATATGAGTCAGTTCAAATGTCTTTCCTCTTGAGTGACAGGTCTGATTTCACTATATTGAGTATAGCATTAAATTTTCACAACGTGTAAGAAATTTAATTTAACAAATACTTAACATACTAATCATAATTCAGGCACAGTGTTTACACTGTGCAAGGAATGGGAGTTTATGAGATAAATAAGACATTTGTCACTGTTCTCACTTCCCTTCATCACTCTACTTAAACAAACATGTGTGCACACACATACATGCATGTTTAGAGAATTGAAAAAGCATATAATATGAAGTGGTTCTTCAAGTCACCCCCACCCCTACCAGCAGTATCAGCACCACCTAGGAATCTTTTAGAGATGCAAATATTCAGGCCTAGAATATTTAGAATCAAAACTAAATCTTTAGATCTTTAGAATCAAAAACTATGGGGGTAGTTCCCAGAAATCACTGTTTTAACAAGCCCTCTAGAGGATTCTTATGCACACTCAAGTTTGAGGAAACTTCTCAAGCAGAACTTTACCTTGAGTGTCTCTTGCAAGAGAAAAGTCATCAAATCACAAGGGAAGAGAGAAAGAGAAGAAAGAAATAGATTTTAAAAATACCCATAAAATCAAAAAACAATTAATTAAATGGCAATAAATACATACCCATCAATAATTACTTTAAATATAAATGGACTAAATGTTCCAATCAAAAGACATAGGGTAGATGAATGGATAAAAATATAAGATCCATCTATATGCTGCCTATAAGAGACTCACTTCATATCTAAAGATGCATTTCAGATCTTAAGACAAACACAGACTAAAAATGAAGGGATGGAAAAAGATACCCCATGCAAATATTTACAAATGTTATATCGTCTTGGACTGATTCTGATCCCTTTATCATATGTAATGAACTTCATCTCTTGTTAGAGCTTTTATTTTATTTTGTCTGCTATAAGTATTGCTATCCCAGCTTTCTCTCTGTTTCTATTTTATATATTCTTGTGTATACTTAACTAATTATTGTAGATATAGTCAATTTGACTATTTTTTTCAACCTTCATACTAGCTTTCTAAGTGTTTGATCCATTATCTTTACTATAAGTTTTCCTTTACCGGTGAGGCTCTTTTCATATGTATGTATATATATATATACACATACATATTCTAGTTAAGCCTTCTCTTTTCCACTGAAAGAAATGCCTTTAATATTTCCTAAAAGCCATTTTAGTGGTGAACTCTAGCTTTTGCTTGTCTGGGAAACTTTATCTCTTCTTCAAATCTGAATGGTAAACTTACCAAGTAGAGTACTATTTTACAAAAAACATATTTTTTTCCTTTCAGCACTTTGAATATATTGTGCCACTCTCTTCTGGCTTACAAAGTTTCTGCTAAAAAAACTGATAGCCATATGGGCATTTCTTCAGACATAACCAATTACTTTTTTCTTGGTGCTTTGAAGATTCTTTCTTTGTCTTTAATTTTTTATATTTTAATTTTAATGTGACTTCATGTAGATATCTTTGGGTTCATCTTTTTTTTTTTTTTTAAATATTTTATTTATTTCTAGGAGAGAGAGAGAGACAGTGCGAGCAGGGGAGGGTCAGAGAGAGAGGGAGTCACAGACTGAAACAGGCTCCAGGCTCTGAGCTGGCAGTCAGCACAGAGCCCGACGCGGGGCTCGAACCCACGAACCGTGAGATCATGACCTAAGCGAAAGTCGGACGCTTAACTGACTAAGCCACCCAGGCGCCCCGGGTTCATCTTGATTAGGACTCCTTTTGCTTCAGAACTGGATATCTGTCACCTTACAGGTTAGGAAAGTTTGTAGCTATTATATCTTTAATTAACTTTTCTGCCCTTTCTTTCTCTCTTTGCCATCAGATATCCCATATAATGTGAATGCTGGTATGTTGTCCAACAGTACTCTTAAAATATTCTCATTTAAAAAGATTTTTTTTTCTTCTTTTTGCTCTTCAGTCAGTTTGAGTCAATTCCACTACCCTGTCTTCCAGATCACTAATCCATTCTTCTGTATCATCTAATCTGCTGTTTATTCCTTCTAAGTTCATTTTCCATTTCTGTTATTGTATCCTTCAGTTCTGATTGGGACTTTTTCTTTTTTTAAGTTCATTTATTTATTTTGAGAGAGAGAGAGAGAGAACAAACAGAGAGGAGGGGCAAAGAGAGAGTGAGAGAGAGAAGGAATACCAAGCAGGTGGCAGGTGCACTGCCAGTGCAGAGCCTGACATGGGGCTCAAACTCACAAACCTGGGAGATCATGACCTGAGTCAAAATCCAGAGTTGGATGCTTAACCAACAGAGCTACCCAGGTACCTCTGATTATATTTTATTATACTTTCTTATATTATACTTTCTTATATTTTCTATGTCTTTGTTATCTCTTTTCTGTTTTTTATGTTTTCTATCTCTGTTGTGTCCTTCCATTCTTGACTTCAGTTAGCATCTCTATGACCATTATTTGAACTCTTTATTGAGTAAATTGCTTATCTTCATTTAGTTTAATTCTTTTTCTGAGGACTTGTCTTGTTCTTTCATTCTCCTGTCTTCTCTTTTTGCCTAACTCTCTGTGTTTGTTTCCATGTATTAGGTTGTTTAGTTACATATCCAAGTCTTGAAAAATGGCCTTATGTTGGAGATGTCCTCAGGGCCCAGAAGCACAGTTCTCCCAGCCACCATGCCTAGGTGTTCCAGGGGTGTCCCTTATGTGGGCTGTATGCACCATCCAGTTGTGGTGGGGCTGTAACTACTGCAGGCACACTGGTGAGCAGGGTTATTATGCTCTCAGCTGTGAGGACCAGCCAAGGCACATAGGGTGTGGGGTTATCATTAGGACAAGCTCTCTGGTTGTTAGCAGTCTAGAAAAAAGATAAAGTGACTCTCATCAGTACCTGGATCAGTAGGGCAGGATGAAATAGTAAAAATGGCTGCTGCCAGTGTCTCAGTCCCCGGGGACAGTCCCAGCTATGTCCTGCCTCTCAAGCAGGCACTCCAAGATTAGTAAGTGGGTCTCCTTCACCTATTGTCTCTGTGTTCTTTGATTTTGTTTCTGTACTGGTTTCTGAGTTGAGTGAGTCTGTATGTTAGCCTCTTAAGAGCAGGTTTTACTTTCTCTACAGTTCTACAGTTTTCCTGGACACATTCTCTATTGGTTTTCAAAGTCAATTGCTTTAGGGACTCATCTCTTCTATGCAGGATCTAAGAACTGGGGTGTCTGATGTGAAGCTCAAATCTCTCAATCCTCAGAGAAAAGTCCATATTTGAGATCCTTTCCTGCTATGGAACTCCATGCCTATGGTGTGGCATTCTTTTTTCTGAACAGGATTCTATCTTTGCCTCTTCTACTTGTCTCATTACTATCCATTGTTGTGGTGTCTCTGTACATCCAGTTTCTAGATCCCCTTCAGAGGTAATTATTCCATATGTAGTTGTAGATTTGTTGTGTCCAGGGAAGAGGGTAAACTCAGGATCTTCCTATGTTGCCATCTTGAACCCTCTCCTGTTACTTCTTCCACTCTTGATGTATCCTTCCATGCAGAGAGAATTTTAATATGTATGATACTCCTAGATGTTTCTTCTCACCTACTGGCTGCACCAAGAGTAAATGGAATGACTTACATAACAGGTAATTTTGGGAAAAGAAATTATGCATGCTCCTCTCAACTGTTCCCTTTTTTTTCCTTGTGAGGGCACTGCCCACAGGAAGCAGGCATATATTCTCTTCTACTCTTACATTCCATGAGTCTAATCATGCGAAATAGTTAAGAAGTTCGTGGACTCTTAAGCTAAGACATATCTTCCAGTCTAATCTTAACAAATGAATGACTTTTTGCTTTCATTTGCTTTACTTTTTGTCTTCTGACTGTTCAGAATCCAGGAAGGAAAGAAGGGTCTTATTTACTAGACTCTTTTGAAGACTTTAAAGGCAAGATGTGTCAAAAGCCAAAAAAAAAAAAAAAAAAAAATGGGTTTGCTCTTTGCCTCAGGTATTCTGTTCTACATATACTAAGAAAACAATCAATAGGGGCGCCTGGGTGGCTTAGTCGGTTAAGCATCCGACTTTCGCTTAGGTCATGATCTCTCGGTTTGTGGGTTCGAGCCCTGCGTCGGGCTCTGTGCTGACTGCCTGCTCAGAGCCTGGAGCCTGTTTCACAGTCTGTGTCTCCCTCTCTCTCTGACCCTCCCCTGTTCACGCTGTCTCTCTCTCTCTCCTACAAATAAATAAAAATATTAAAAAAAAAAAAGAAAACAATAAAGCAGTCACAGATTTTTATAAAAAGTATCCATCACGGTTAAAAATGTAAATATTATTTTCAAGTTAAATATCCAATAAGCGGAGATTATGCTATCTCAAATGAAATAAAATGGGGTACAACTCTGCCACATCTTTTTTTCCCCAAAGAAAATTAAAGACACTAGAAAATTCTTATGGAACAGTGTTTAGTGAAAGAAGACAATCACTCAAATACTATAAATACACACACACACACACACACACACACACACACTAAAAAGAGATCTAAATCTAAATGTTAATCTTCTAGGAAAAATACTAGCTTTATTTCTCTTTCCCAGTAGGGGAAAATCTAGAAGAGATGACTACCATGGTCACGTAGATGGTATCTCATGCTTAAAGTGATTGGAAAATGGCATTATATTGAGGGAGGGAGTCAGGAAGGGTTGAATTAATCTCCTGGTTCTACTGCCTACCTACTATGTTTGCTATGTCCTTTCCTTGGCCTCAGCTTCTGCATCTGTAAAAACAAGGATCTGGAGTCAATGATCTCTAAGACTCCTTCTTACTCTAACTTGTTAGGATTCCATGATCTCATCACTACAAGTTTTACGTTGAGTTGCTGAGTCATTCTAGCCAAGTAGGCTAGAAGGCTGATAATTCTTCAATGAATAGGAGTTAATTTACCTCATTAGCTAACTATAACACTCAAACATATTTAATGGTGCAGTAATACTTCTAAATATTTTCCAAGTTACTCAGACAATCTACAGAAATCATCTAGACATCCATACTTAACAATTTCATTTTTCTGTTGACCTCATCTTTTTTGTTTGTTTGTTTTTCAAGTCCTCCTGAAAACGGAGAAAGGAAAATATGTTAGTCTTAAAAATAATTATCATTTAAAAGCCTCAGTGACTGTCAAAATAAAAAAAAAAAGACCTCATCAAATATTTGTTCCTCCAGATACAAAGGCACTTAAAAAGCCATGAAAAAACTGCACATAAAGAAAGAAAATTGGTATCACTTTATATTTGTTTTTAAAAAGGGGGAAATAATTATTCCTATTCAGTTGCTCAGTGAAATGCCATCATCCTTAATTTTTTATTGTTTCTTCTTCTGACATAACTCAGCAAAATGATTTAGTGGGGTTTTTGTTGTTGTTGTTTTTGTTTTGTGTGTGTGTGGGGGGGGTTTGTTTTTTGTTTTTTGTTTTTTTTTGTCTCTCTCTCTCTCTGCCTGATAATTTCATAAGCTCTGGTTGTTTCAGAAGGATAATGATTCAACTCCACTTTGGTGCCTGCTGGATCCTTTCTCCCTGAGATTGGACATTACTCTAATGATAACCTCAGCCCATACTTTCCAGATAAAAGAGGTACTTTAAAAAAATAGAAATAGCATGACTCTTTATTTTTCCAGAAGTGAATTCTCATATTTCACCTTGTTTTAATTAAGCAATAAGTTAGATGTCAAGAGCAATTACAGTCTTGAAGGTTAAAGCTTGCTTAATTAAAAAAGTGGAAGGGCCTCTCCTTGTTCAACTATTTTGAAAGCACTAGAGACCTTTCACATCCATCTGAAGAGTCAAAGGAAATGAAATCATGGCCATAGGCTAATACTCTGCCTTGGAATTCAGACTCTTGTTCCCTCCTGCTAGGCTGCATTGGCCTCCACAAAAGCCTATAAATTGATACACAGATTGAATTATGGCATTATGACCCAAATCAGCAAACAGGTAATATTCTAAGAGTGCTATTGAGTGGTAGAGAATTTTGGTATTTATTAGATTTTAGCAGATGGGAAACAAATGTTCCAGATACTAGATCTTCAATGGGTCCTTTTTCCTCAGTATATTTTCATTTCTTCAGGTGTGACCCTAGAAATGCCATTATTAAAATCCTTTGTGGAGTTTGATACAATGTAGTCTCTACGACCCTACCCCACATCAATGAATCAGAATCTCTGGGAATGGGCTCCTGGAATTGGAAAATGTTAAAGCCCCTTAGGTGATTCTTATGCACACTAAAATTTGAGAAGCCATAAGTCTGGTCCATTTTCCTGATTTTATCAATGAGAAACTAAGATTCAGAGAAGTGAAGCATCTCTGCTAATCATTTTAGAGTCAGAATTATGATCTATGTCTTATCATTTCACATTTGGATCCTTTTCTACTAACCAACCAGATTACCTAGATAAACCCATACAACCAGGTTTTCCTACAGTTAGGTTAATAGATATGCATTGAGGAGTACACTTGTCCCAAAGGATTCTTCAAACTGTTTGTCATAATAACTAATAATATTCCTTTATTCAGTTTAAAAGGTATGAGCCATTTCATATCATAATCCTGAATGCCATTCCTCCCAACCCATTCTTAATTCTTTTGCATCTTCTTGCAATTATATTTCTATCATTAACATTTGATTATGCTTCAGATTTTAGCAATCTGAGATAGTCCTGAATTTAGAGACCATTCTCTAAACATGTCTACAGTGATGCTCCTTTTGTAATTCAACCCATGCAAATAACATGTAATTCAACCCATCCAATTAACACAAGCACTAAGATGTAACTGATCTTATAAATCCATGCGACATAGAACTACAGAAAAAGTATAGGTCTAAGAGTCAGAATATTTGGTTTCAAATCCTTTTTCAGTCATGAATTCACTATAGACAGGTCATTTCCTTTCTGGGCCTCTATTTCCTCATTTGTGAAAAGAAGAAACAATTCTTTAAAATAGGCCCCTTCCAGTGCTTTAATTCTGTGATGGAAAGCAGGAAAACTAGGACCCTGTGCTGTCATTAACTCACATTGTTCTTGAAGAATGTGAACAATCAGGAGATGCAAATATCTCTAATTATATCAAGATGCCAAAGAAACAACTGTCAGTGTGTACTATTATTTCGCTGGTGAGGAATTCCTGGAACTGTTGAGTTACCTGTGGTGAAAGAGGAAGAAATGAATGAGCTCCTGCCAGAGGTGTTAATGAGGTCTTCGCATTTGTGTGAGAGGGCAGAAGAGACTTCAGGGAAAAAAATATCTTTAGACGGTTTAGTAAACCTATACTTTTTCTGAAAAGGCGAAGAAGGCTAGGAAGGAACAGTCTTCTCAAAGAAGCATAGTAGAAATGCGATTTGAAGATTTGAAGTGCAGAAAGTTCAGCTTCAAACAAGCTGTGGCTAAACAATTCAAGCTAATTAAAGCTTTCTCAGATGAATCAGGACGAAGTGCATGTGTGGGTTTGGTTTCTCTTCAATAATTCCACAGTAAAAAAAAAAAAAAAAAGAAGGTTATAGAATATGCCCTGAGCATCTAATTACCAGCAGGACCTTCTGAAATGTCAAGAAAATATGTAGCCCTGCCAACAAGAAAGCTGGACTTGAATTTTACCTGTCATGTCTTAGTAGTGTGCTTATATATAACAGTATGTAAGTTGCATGATGATTCTAAGGCTCCCTTCCTTTCTCATTGACTGGGATTAATAATGCCTTTCCTACCTTTCTCAAGTGGTGGAAGAGAGACAAAAGTCAATAAGAGATGGTATGACATGATCATATTAAGCTTTTTTATTCAAGTGTAATGATAAATAATATGGCATTACTGAGATAAACCAAACTTGGTCATGATTGTTATATGTGTGTGTATTTACCCTGATAGTATTTAATTTCGAGTTTATATATATATGTCCTTCAGTGAGATTGATTTACAGCTTTTATTCTTCATAAATTCCTTGTTTACCTAATCAAATACATTGAGAAATATATACTTTTTTTGTTCATTGAAAGTATTTATGAAAGATTAAAGGTACTTTTCTCTTAAAATGTTTGGAAAAATTCCCCAGTGAAGCCATTTGAGCTTGGAGCTTACTTGTAGAAAGATTTTTAATTAATTTTATTACCTTAATAAGATTAATCAGTTTTCTTTGTATTCTGGGTCAATTTTGAAAGATTTATTTCTTTTAATTTATTGGTATAAAATCATTTATTGTTAACTCCTTACTTTTTTATATTGACAGCATTGAAAATGATGTTATATTTTCATAATTACTAGTTATTTGATTCTAATCCCTTTTTGATCAGTCTCAGCCGTGGTTAATCAACTTAGGTGTTTAAAAGAATCAGTATCTGTCTTCATTGATTCTACTGAATATTTTCAGTCTTTTAAATTAATTTCTACTGTTATCCTCTTTCCTTTCCTTGTATTTGTTTTGCTATTCTTTTTTCTAACTTCATTATGTAGATGCTTAGCTTATTCCTTTCATGCTTTCTTAACTTCTACTAGATAAACATATAACTATGAATTTCCCTCCACTGGTCATTGTTTTAGCTGTATCTGTGATTTTTGATGTGTAGTATTTTTCTTGTTTGGTTAAAATATATTCCGATATTCACTATGATATTTGGTTTAACCAAAAGCCTACTTAAAAGTTTATTTCTTAATATTCAAATATATGAGTTATTATTAGAATAATTGCATGGGGTCATAGGTAATGCTCTATATGATTTCAAACAACTGGAATTTATTCAAACTTGCTTTATGACTCAACATATGATGAATTTTTATAAATAATCTACATGTGCTTGAAAAATAATACATGTTCTGCAGGGATTTGACTTAATGTTCTACTTATATCCCCCAGATCAATTTATTTAATGATACTGTTCAAATTTTCTAGATCTTTACTGATCTTTTGATTATTCTATATATTACTGATATGTATTTTAAACTGTCCTATTAGCTTTATAAATTTATTCTTCTTAGATTTATATTTTTGCTTTATATTTTTTGATAATATGTTACTATGTGCATAAAATTGTTGTGTTCCTGATGAATTAAATCTTTTAGCTTTATGAAATTACTTTATCTCTAGTAAATCTTTTTGCCTTAAGGTTAATTATGTTTGTTATTAATAAAACCTCACTAGTATTCCTTTGGTGAGTTTTTACATGCAATATATTTTCCTCTCCTTTTAATTTTAACCTTTCTATACTTTTATATGTAGAATGTATCTATTCCTTTCAGAGTCCCAAATGAGTTCTTGGGATTTTGGGGGCTTTTTGTTTATTCAAATATGTATGTATATATACTCCTACATGGTTTTTGTTTATTCAAATATATATGATACATATTATATATTTATTATGCTAATATGTATATATATTTGTATGTATAAATATATGTGTGTATATATACACACACTTCTACTGAATGGAACATTTAGTTCCATTAAATTTAGTGTATATTTCTGTGTGTTTTATATTTTTCCTTGTTTGTTCTATGTTTCTTTCATGTTCCTTTTTTGCTTTGTTTTGGCTTTGTTAAGGAATTTTTTTATATCTAATGTTTCCTCTGTTAGCTTGAAATTTACACACACAATTTCTACTCTTTGTATGGTACCTTGCTATTCTTCTGGTCAGCAAAAAGACTTTAGCACACCTTAGTTTCATTTACTTCCTTCATTACTTTTTTAAAATTATTTTTTAAGTTTATTTATTTATTTTGAGAGAGAGAAAGCAGGGGAGGGTCAGAAAGAAGGAGAGACAGAATCCCAAGCAGACTCCACATCATCCATGCAGGACCTGATGTGAGGCTTGAACTCACAAACTGCAAAATCATGGCCTGAGCCGAGATCGAGTCAGTCACTTAACTGACTGAGCCACCCAATTGCCCCTACCTCCTTTATTACTGATTAATACTGCTGTTAGATACTTTAATTGTCTCTATATTTTTGTATCTATGAGATATCGTCATTGTTTATGCAGTTAATATTCATATACATTTACCCACAGGTCCACAAGCTTTTACCCAAACTCCTGGGTTTCAGCATTTCAATTATTTTGGATTTTGACATGTAATACACTACAAAAAACTTGTACTACTTATCACCTCCAGTGGGATCTGGTTAGTACTTCGTAACTGTACACATTAATATCTTTATAGAAAACTGTTAACTATTTAAGTGGAATAAAGAATATAAAGAGCCTCAAGTTATTTTAGGTCAGATTTACCACCAGATAAGTTCAGATCAGGTCTTGTTGATTTCAGAGTTTTTGGGATTTGGAATTGTAGATGAGAGATTGGGGGCACACCTTAATGTATGTATGCAATGTCTGTTTTTAGGAGCTCAATAAATGCTGCTGCTGACCTGAATTGTCAGCAATGAGATTTTTACATAACATTTTTGGCCAGATGTTGGGCTTTGGGGGTACTGTGACCTTAACATTGCAAGTCTACCTGTCCAGCTGCAGGTATTCCTGCACCTGGTATATTAAAGCTGGAAAAATAGAACAATGATATTGTGGAGTTGGTTAACATCACATATAGCAGGTTCAGAGCAGGAACGGCATCTGAATTCAAAGTCTCAGACTTCCTATACTCTTACTTTAAACATATTTTGACTCCTAGGAAGGGAAGAAAACATCACAGCTGGATGAAAACAACACATTCAAACCAAATAACCAAAGGCAAGTGGCAGTCAAGGAACAAAAGAAAAGACTCCTCACAAATGAGTGATTTGGAGAGAGATCTTGAAAAGACCATTTGAGGTGTGTGGGAATCAATGTCTACTTCTCCTGAATGGAGATGTAAATAATCTGTTTCAGTTAGAAGGTTTCACGGCCTCATAGATTCTATGCAGAAATAAATTATTTTCAACATGGACCCAACATTTATTACACTAATTATACCATTATTCACATCCCTCTCCTAGAATGATCCAACATGCATGCATTTTAAAATACAGATTTACAGAACTTCTTCTAATAAATCTCTCTTTAAAAAAACATTAGCATGTTAATGAGAAAGGCCTTATTTTCTTAGTGATTGCAAGTCCCAAGCAGTAAAGAGAAAGGGGTTGAAGAGTTAAATCTATCCTTGACAAACCATCTATACTCACAACACCAAACAATCTTAGAAGTTAAAAATGAATACAATTTTTAAGACAATTTCAAAGGGTTTTAGAGAATTGTTTTCTGCCTTCTGTAGGAGTTCATTAACTATACGTGAATTGCTAAAGCTACTAGGAATCATTAGAAGCAGAAGGATTGAAAAATGGGAAAGCAATGCTGAAGCGAAACATCAAAGAATAAAATCACCCAGTTCTTCAGCTGATGCAGGGAAATGACTGCTTTCATACACTGTTGGTGGAAGAATGGATTGCTATAATCTTTTAGATAATTAATCTGACCATATCAGTACGATTAAAGATAAAACTTGACACACCAATGCCACTTTTGGGAAATCTATCCTCTAAAAACAAAAGCATAACTATGTGAGGATCTGCATACACACATAGTGTTTTTTCTTTCAGTAAGTATTTATTGAGTACCTACTCTGTGCCAATAATGAAAGACAGACAAGTGCCATGGTCTTACAAAGGTTACATTCTAAGGGACTGAGATAGATGATAAATATGTATGGGAAAATATCAGGCATACATATCAATGCTATGTAGAGACTCTAAATGGAGCAATGTGTCTACTTATCACTTTAAAATGGGTGATCAAGAAAGGGTCCTGTGATCAGGTGACATTTAAGCTGACAATGGGCCAACAAGAATCTAATCTTGGAAAAACTGCAATGATTTTAATATTTGCTAAAAGTTTTATAACAATCTGAATTTCAGCAACAAAGGAATAATTAATTACATTATGACATGTTACACAGTTCTTAAAGTAATATCCAATTAACATCTCAAACTTAACCATGCCTTAAAATTTAACTGCTGGTCTCTCTCTCTCTGTCTCTCTGTCTCTCTCTTGAAAATGCCTATTCGTTTGACAGTCTGTCTCATCTGAGTTTATGGTAACTCTTCTTTCGGTTTTTAGGATAATATCCTTGATATCATCCCTGACTCTACCTTTTGGCTTATACCCCATATCTTGTCCCTCAGCAAATCTGGGGACTCAACCTTGAAAATATATCCAGAATTCCATCCATATATTCCATTCATGCTGCTCTCACTTCCTCCATCTTGCTCCATCATTTTTCTCCTAGATTATTGCAATGGCCTTCCAACTGGGCTCCCCACTGTACTTCAGTCTATTCTTAGCACAGCAGCCAAAGTGATCCTGTTAAATGTAAATCTAGATATTATTCCTTGGATCAAAACCAGTTTCTTTCAGAGTAAAATTCAAAAGTCCTTAGTAAAACCTTTAAGGCCCTACAGGAACTGACACCTACCCTTGCTCTCACTTCATCCTATTTTACTCTGTCCCTCAGTCACTTTACCCTCAAATACCTAGGTCCCCAGCTACTCCTTGGACACACAGATACTTCTGCCCCAGGGATTTGGTATTTAATCTTCCCTTTCCCCCCAAATAACTAATTGTTTGTATTAAAATCCTGACTGATTATAGTGAGTACTATACAACCCCTTAATGCTTCTAATCCCTCTTTACTACTTATACTTTTCTTTAAAGTGTTTCACTATCTAATAATACCATGGATTTTACCTAGTTATACTGTATAGTATCTCTCTCCATCGTTAGAGTATAAGCTCCATGAGGAGTGGGTTTTGTTTTGTTCAGTCTGTAACTGCAAAGCTTAGAACAGTGCTTGATGCATGATAAATACTCCATAAGCATTTCTTCAATCCACAAATACATATATTTTTAAAAGACACTCACGGGGCGCCTGAATGACTCAGTCAGTTGAATGTCAGACTTTGGCTCAGGTCATGATCTTGCAGTTTGTGAGTTTGAGTCCCGTGTTGGGCTCTGTGCCGACAGTTTAGAGCCTGAAACCAGCTTGGGATTCTGTGTCTCCATCTTTCTCTCTGCCCCTCCCCTGCTCACACTCTGTCTCTCTCTCTCAAAAATAAATAAATTAAAAAAATTTAAAGACAAAAAAATATACTCGTATGGAGTTCCCCAGGTGGCTCAGTGAGTTAAGTGTCTGATTCTTGATTTCAGCTCACGTTATGATCTCACAGTTTGTGGGATCAAGTCCCGCATCAGGCTCTGTGCTGACAGTGAGGAGCTTTCTTGGGATTCTCTCCCTCTCCCTCTCTCTCTGCCCCTACCCTCCTCACTCTCTCTCTCTCTCAAATAAATAAACTTTAAAAAGATACAAAAGTACATTGACATATGTGCACATATTTAAGAGAATATAAAATGGTGTAAGAGTGTACAAACCAGAAAGCTCATATTGATTCCCTCAAGAAATAGAAATAGAGGGAATGAGGCAGTTTATTTGGTTTTTTCCTTAGGCATCTCTGAATTGACTTCTTATTATAGGGGTTGTATTTGTGAATTTTTTGAAAAAACATTATAATTTAATTTTAAATAAGTATATTGATGTTAGCACAAAAATGTACTTAAAACCCTTAAATCCAAAGATTAATCCATCTCTCCCTTTCATCATTAATATCAGTATTCTAATTGGAAACACATAAAAATTCAGGCATGGTAGCTGTTTATACAATAAAAGATCCGAGAATTTCAGTGGATTCAGAGCTTCCCAGAAATAGAAGCCATTCCAGGCTTCTTCACTAAAAGCATAACCCCTGCATCATGACCAAGAATAACCTAAATGAGCTTAGAGAAAATCAATCCTTATCCCGAGAGGGTTTTTTTCCCTCCATATTCTGATTACTTCTGGCATTAGAGAATAGTTTAAGAAGGCTAAAAACCAGCATTTGCAGTGACTATCCAATCTTTTTTTTCAAGTGAAGCAGTATGTAGAAACATAAGCAAAATGTAGCTAAAGAAGATGTGGGGATGAAAAACAGCCTCTTTGACTTTCCCAGGTAGCTTCTGAGATAGCTAAATGGAAGTTTTAGGGGTCCTTGCACTTAGATATTTATGAACCACGATGTGGGCAGGGTGAAGAGCAGAGCAGTCTGTTAACTTTCAAATAAGGTTGAAGGAATGTTTGAAAGAAATGAGACAAGATAACTGTCTTCAATTATTTTAAGAAGCAAGTTGACTTTTCTGTGAAGCTCCAGAGAACATCAATAAGTTTAGTGAAGGGAAGGCTTGAGAAGACAACTTGTTTGATACTAGGAAAAATAAACTATTTGGAAATTATAGTTGGCCCATGGTGGAATGAATTGCTAAGTGTGATAGCAAACCTCCTGTCACTTGAGGAATCCAAACAGAGGCAGAACCTGGGTAACCAAACAAGTGTGATATATGGCACTAGTTACTAAGTAGAAGATTAGATCATTACAATTCCTACTAGTTTCAGGTTCTAGGGGGTTCATGTATTAGGACTCTTGGTGGTAAGTGACAGAAACTCTCTTTTTGCATAAGTATGCACAACTGAAATGCCAAATTAGATCTTATCTTCAAATGTGGCTCAATTCAAGGGTTTAAGGTTTTGCATCTCTTCTCCCTTTTCCTTGAATCTATTTTTGTCTTCTTTTTTGGTTTAGTTTTCAGGCAGAATCATTTCACATGCCAACAAAGGCTCTCAGCAATCCTAGGCTTATACTATCCTTATACCTAGAAATTTTTAAGAAAGGAAAGAATGGCACCCTTCTCAATGGAGAACTCTAGGGAAAAACTGACTGCCACATCTATGGTCACATGCCAATAATCCCTGAAACAATCTCAGCATCAAGGCAGGCAAGACACACTGACTGGCCAGCCTAGGTCACAAGCCTGCCAAAGAGAAAGAACTTCCACTCCCCTTCAAGGTCCTTCTAGCCAGACTGTGAATCAAATTGACACGAGATATATTAACAGGAGAAAATCAAATTTAATTTTGTACATATAGGGAATCCACACAGACATTCAATTCCAAGGACAGTTAGGCAAAGATGAGGAATACATGGCTTCTAGAACTAAGGAGAAGGAGGGTAGGAATCTAAGACTTCAAAGAGAAGGAATGCAGCTTACAGGAAGATAAAAAAGTATATGTTTAGTAAACAAACATTCATTGTGTCACTCAGAAACAACAGGACAAAAAGAACTTTGATCAAATAGGCCTTGCTAGGTTTCTCCCAGTCTACCACACTTAATTCATTCCATAACATAGTTATCTATGGTGATAATATTCCTCCTGGAGCAGGTCCTCTATCTAATTCTTTTTAGACCATTGAGGGGTAAGGTAAAGAGCTTTTTCCTGAATCTACTGGGTTTTGATTGTTTTTTTTTTTTTTTTAATTCAAAACACTCTTCATGCCAAAATGGCCCATCTTGCTGTGGCCTGGCCTTGGCCCCTACAAACCCATCCCAGTCACAGGCAAGGCAGGACCACGTGAATGACAATTCCACCAGGTGGGGGTGGACTATTTCCCTAAAGGAAAAATTTGCTCAGCAGAAAAATAATAGATGTCTGTTATATTCCGAGAAAAGCACATAAAACCAAAAGATTTGATTGTTACATGCATCTGACCATTTGGGTGAATTCAAAAGGAGAGACAAAGGTTAACAGTCCTACTTTTGCAGATAACAAACAAGAAGGCATTGAGTCCCTTCACATGTTTTGGCTTACATAGAGCTTTCCAGAATTAATGAGGAAAATCATGGTGTTTTCACCATTTCACTGCAATGGGATGGTACTAGGGTAAGGAGATGTGTACTGTCACCAAATATGTTTCTATAACAGATGGGAATTGCTTTTTCTTGAAATAGCTACTGATGTAGGGATGTTAAGATTAGCTAGGGCAATGGCTTTCCATTTGTAGGAATTTGTATTATGATAATCAACCAACCAGAAGGAACTGTTAGTCATCCTTTCCCTGTTTAGAGGCAAAGCTTTGCAAATGAAAGAGAACAATATACATGTAGGATATACGTATAAGTATGTGTGTGTGTTTATTTCTCCTCTTCTATATATACGCAGACATTTATAGACTGTACACAAAATGAGTCCACGTATTTCTGACAAAAAGGCAGAATAGCATAATGTGTACGAGCAAGGTTTGAGAACCATTCTGCCTGATTTCAGATCCTGATTCCATCATTTACTAGCTTGGGAACCTTAGGCAAAATACTTACCCTTCCCATGTCTTATTTTTTTTCTCATCTTTTACTAATAATAGCGACAACTCCAAAGAATGAATGCATTAAATGAGTAGACAAGGGAAAAGTACTTAGAAAGCTGATTGTAGCATCATAAGTGCCCAATAAAGTTTGTTATCATTATTATTACTGTCACCAACCTTATGTTGGTACCTATAAGGTTAGGGCCTCAGTTTCCACTCTCCAACAACCATGTGGGGGTTCCTAGGAGTAAGACTCCTATAGAATTCTAGCATGATATCTTATTCTTTGTATGGGGCATTTTTAATCTCATGATTTTATTCAAAAATGTGTCAAACAGAAGCTGAAACAACATTTCTGGTTTTTGGAACCAAGAAAACCAAACAAGTGAAGCTAAAAGACAAAGAAATTGACCTAATAATGAATAATTTATGTTAAAATTCTCACATATACAATAATTTGGAACCAAAGTAATTCTGTATATATTATTTTTTAAAAGAAGAAAAGGGGTAATATCAGAAATTGGGCATTTAATTTCTTGACTTATATCCTTATTAAACAGTGCTTGTGACATGAATGATACAAACATACAAAGAGGAAGATAGGAAAAAAATGAAAACCAGTTTTGGAAAATTGCTTAGTAAGGTAAATTCATCATCACTCATTAATGGTTAATTTGACTGTCTGAAAATAGGCACACACTTATTCTGGGCCCAACTACTTTACAGAGAATTAATTTTAAAATGGAAGATTATGGTTTCCAGAAGTCAAATTTCTCTGTATGTCACCAAGTTTGCTCCTAACTTTCTTCCCATAAAGATGATTTGTTGGATATGAATGGAAACTTTCCCTTTTGGAATCCCCCATCTGTCACTGTATAAATTGGATTCAGAGAAAGTAATTTGGTTGCTGCAAATAGGATTTCAGTAGCACAGGTAGGGTAGGCAGTGGACCAAGACAATTCTCAGAAATCGAGACCCAGCTTCAGGAAACTAGCCCTTTAAGGGAAGAGGGGTTAAGGAATCCTAGCAAATATTTCAATTCAAAGCTAAGTTATCCTCAAATAAACTAATGCACTTCATGTATTCCCAGGAAATACCAGTTACTCTTTAGTGGTTGTTGATGCCTTTTAGATGTTATGATGTCACATAATAGATTTTTTTTAAATTTTTTTTTATGTTTTATTTATTTCTAGGAGAGAGAGAGACAGCGTGAGCAGGGGAGGGTCAGAGAGAGAGGGAGTCACAGACCGAAAGAGGCTCCAGGCTCTGAGCTGGCAATCAGCACAGAGCCCGACGCGGGGCTCGAACCCACAACCGCGAGATCATGACCTAAGCGAAAGTCAGACGCTCAACCGACTAAGCCACCCAGGCGCCCCGTCACATAATAGATTTTAACCACTATGGTTGAGAAAGGAGGACTATGTAGGAAAAAAGAAAAATAACTAAGGTTGGATACACACAATGTAGAGATAGCCTCACCTGCTAACAGCCTGAGCAAATGATAAAAAGTTATTCCAATGAGATTTCTTGTCTGCATTTGGATTTAGAATTACCAGGAAGATAAACCTGGAAAGAATTTTAGAGGACATCTTGTCCAATCCTTCATTTCTGGTGAATCTCCATTATGATACTCCTCAAAAGTAGACTTTTATCTTGACTACAATACACTCAATGTTATTTTCCAGGAAAAAAAATCCATTAAACATCATCAAGTGTGGACTCTGAGAAAGAATTTAACTGAGTATAAATTGATCTCCTGGGAACTTCCATGCATTGATCTTAGATAGATCTCTTTAGATTTCTCCATAATTACAAAACACATTTATTCAATAATTCAACAACTATTTGCTAAGCCTCTGTGTCGCAGGTGAGACACTCTTCTAAAACCTGAATAGAAACTATAACATGAAAATGTAGTTCTTGCCCTAAGCTGCTTACAGAGAGATAAAGGTAATGCAATTAGTTTTAGCACAGATCAGTTTTAGGGTCCAAGGTAGAAGGAGATGTGAGCAAGATTTCATTATTTCAGTGGAAAAAGCAATTACTTCTTTATAGGGGCTACAGAGAAGGCTTCTTGGAGACAAGGGAGCAGAGAAGTGATATCACAGAAGGACTCAAGAGCATAAACAAAGGTAAAGGTGAGAAATTTGGGGTTTTGATGCCTCCTGGATTTCTATTTTAAACATGAAGATGGAGAACTTGAAAATGTTCTGTCACTGCGTATGGGCAATTTTTGACATTTGGACATGTGACAAATTGTTATTTTATAAACCTGAAATGGATGGACTTTAACTTGGCCACTTTCCCACATGTGAGGGGCAAGAGATATTCATTCAAATAACCAAATGACAGTTTTCACATTTTCCACAGGTGTGATGCAGTGTGTGTATGTGTTTGTGTGTGTGTGTGTGTGTGGTGTGAGGAAGTTCTCTCAGCTTGTCAGTCATGTCTGGATGAACTGTAATGTCTCCTGGAGGAGAACCGGGTGGGAAAGCCGCAGATGAATAGAGAAAGGGATATTTTATCCTCAACTAATACAGTGACTAGCTGGGCCAAGAATAATTCCAGGTGGCAGAAGTGTGATGGTACCCACTTGAGGGGAAGTAGGCAAGGATCCATCAAGGGGCCAAGTTTGCTTCAGATTCTACCAGAATCAGCCCTTTAGAGGACTAGAAGCTTGTATTTTAAATATGACAACTGTTATGCCTCTTGTATTTCCTATAATTACTGCCTTTTTGTTTTCTGGGTATTAAAGTTATTTTTGAAAATGTCAGCCTGTCTCAACTGAGCAAAGGAAAACATGAAAAGTTGTTTTGATTCATGCTTTTGCAGTTTTAAAGGAGGTATGGGCTCCCTGGGACCTGATGTAGTGGAGGCCACAATAATCTAATGGAGAAGAAGCTCCAGAGGAAAGAGAAATTTAAAAGAAAAAGATCTGGGTGGCCCCTTAACTAGCCATCCTTCTTTACATTGTTCTGGACTTTTTTTTTTTATATTCCCATATTATGAGAATATAATAATATAATATACTTGTTTTATTTTGTTATGTTTTATTTTTGTTTAAGTCTATTTATTTTGAGAGAGAGAGAAAGTACAGTGGGGAAGGGCCAGAAAAAGAGGGAGAGAGAGAGAATCCTAAACATGCTCCACACTGATAGCCTGGAGCCTGATGTGGGGCTTGAACTCAGGAACTGTGAGATCATGACCTAAGCTGAGACCAAGAGTCAAACGCTTAACCGACTGAGCCACCCAGGTGCCCCTATTCTATATATTTTTTAAATGTTTTCAAAATTCAACTTTTTATTGAGGAAAGCTGCTTGTGCCTTGAAGAAAAGAATAGAAAATGCAGGTAAGCATACAGCAGAAAATTAAAATGATCCATAATTCTATCATCACAACATTGGTAATGTTCTGGTGTTTCCTTCCACATTTTTTAAAATTATAAATGTATATACATTTCTGGCACAAAAGTGGAATGAAATTGAATTTAGGATTTTTATTTTTTATATGTATTATGTTGTATCCCTTTTTCTGTTGTTTATAAATTGTCCTGCGGCAGCCTTTTCAGTGGTGGCACAGCATTCCACAATGCATTTAAATCACACCTCACTTGTTAGGCATTTGACTTGGTTCCATTTTTATACATTTAATATAACATTACAATAACTATATTTTGTTTTCATCTGAAAAGAAGGGAGGGATGCCAGGAGGGAATTTTTATAACCTAATCCTTTTCTATTCATCTAAACTTTTTATTGCAACTTCTGAATCTATTTCAAGCATACCTTAGGGCATGAATGGGCAAACTTTTTCTATAAAGGATCACATAACAAATATTTTTGCCTTTGTGAACCATATAGTCTCTGTTGCAACTTCTCATCTCTGCTGTTGTAATACACACAGAAGAGCAGCCATAGATAATACGTTAAAGAATGGGCTTAAAGGTGTTTCAATAAATCTTTATTTACACAAGCTCGCAGCAGCCTGGATTTGTCTACGGATCTTGCTTTGCTGACCTCTGCCTTAACATTCAGTCTTATGGCCATGCCTTATATGATCTGTCCTACCATATTCTAAGCTTAATATATACCACTTTTCTCCTAGGCTTGGGGAATATAAAGGTGAAGTAGACAGATTCTGTCCTTGTGGAATTTAATATTCTGTAACATTGATCTGAGAGCAAAATTCGAATAGGGATGTGTGCAGTCAGTTGTTTGGGATAAACATGTAGTATTGTCCCAATTGCTAGGACCATGAAACATGATGGCCATGCCCACTAACACACACCACTACCTTAGTCATACAAATCATACCTGGGAAACCTAAAATGCAAAAAGAAAACAGAGTAAATGAAGAGAAAATAGAAGTCACAAAACACTAGGACATTTCTTGCAACATACTAATTATGTGACTTTAAACAATATCCTTAACATCTCTAAGCCTCAGTTTCCCCACCTGTATAATAGGGTTATAATGGGACTGTGAAGACTGAGGTCACATGTGTGAGATGTTTGGCCCACTACATGGAATTAGTGTGTAATAAATGACATCTATTTTTACTGATAAACCCTTACATAGACAGTTGTCTGTAAAATTAGGTAATGTTCTTCATTGATTTGTTCATTAAACACTTTTATTATAATATATAGAAAGAGCATCCTTGTCTAGGACAAAGGGACAACAAAGGAAAGAAAGAAAAATATAAAAATTAGGTATCAGAAATGAAATCTGGAGATCTGAAGTCATTTGTAAAAATGGCCTGCTTTATTCTTTACACATTTAAAGGTACTTTGTACATACTGTGCCTGACCCAGTTCACATACCTCCACAGACCTCAGTCCCTCTTGGCTGCCAGGCTCTGTCCCAAGAGCAGCTGTGGTGGCAGCATGTCCCATGCCCATTGTCATAAAGCCCTGGCCACATCCACCACTACCTCCTCTTGTAAGGCCTCCCTGGGGGTGGGAGTCATGGGGCTCATGTACCAGGTTATCTGCCCTTAACCTTGGCAAATGAGGACTCTGCTTCAGTAGCAGCCAGGAGAGGCAGTTGATAGAACTCAACAAGAGAAGATTAAAGAATTAAGCACAGAATTAACACCTTAACACCTTTTACCAGTGAGAAACAGGATACCAATGAGGAACCAGCAGACACGTTGCTCTCTTCTTCCATCTTAGACTGTTCTGAGTTTTCAAACTCATGTCCAATAACATGGCAGCACGCAAACTGCACCTCAGGCTCTATTGCCCAGGGAGACAGGCTGACACTCACAGTATCTCATTTAATCATCATGACAATCTAAACAGCAATTCTATGACATAGATGATATTTCTCTTTTATAAATGAGGAAATACAGTCCTGCCTCTGGAGGTGGAATGGCTCCTACAGGCCATCACAACTACACTTGGCCACTTGACTTAATGAATTTCTGTGAGACTGAGCTATTTTCAACATCATGTGCTTCCAGTTAGGCTTTATAAGCCTTCAGAGTTAAAAAGGAAGTCACTCCTTTTCTTCTCCCAACCTCCTTCAATGCCAACAAGGGCTCAGAGCCTAGGTTTATTAGAAAAACTCAGTCTTGCACCTGTTTTAGAGAAAAATTTCAGTTCAGTCTATCCCCTGTGTGTTTCCTTTACTGCTCCCACTAAATACTTCTCTTCTGACACTTCTGGTCACCAAATGTGTGGAGAAGTTTCCCTAAGACAATAAGCAAGTCTCCTACATCAATGGGTGTCCTGAAGTTTAATTCAGTTTTATCACTGTTTACCTGGAATTAGCAACAGAACATAGGTTAAGGGCTCAACCCCAAAAGTCTGCCTCTCATCACAGCCCAGTACCCCTTCTGATACCAGTCACAAGGCCAGATTATCACCTGTGCTTCTAATCACAGGTTCCCACAACCCCTTGTTTGAGTTTGATTAATTTGTTACAGTGGTTCACAGAATTGAGGGAAACACATCTACCAGTTTATTAAAGGATGTGAATGAAATACATAAGACAAAGAAATACATAGGGTGTAGTTCAGGAGGCTTCCTAGCACAGGAACCTCCTTCCCCATGCAGTTGGAGTACATCGCCCCCCCGGGTGTGGAAGTGTTTGCCAACCCTCTGAACTCTGTCCTCTTGGGTTTTTATGAAGATATTACATAGGCATCGATTAAATCATTGGCCACTGGCAATTGAACTCAATTTTCAGCCCCTCTCCCCTATCCAGAGCTGTGTGTGTGTGTGTAGGGGGTGATGGACTGAAGGTTCCAACCCTCTAATCACCTGATTGGCTCCCCTGGCAACCAGCCCCAATCCATAAATTACCTAAGAACTTTTCAAAAGTCATCTCATTAACATAACAAAGACACCTTTATTGCTGCCATCACAGGAAATCCCAAGCTGTGAGCCCGTAACTGGAAAAAGACCAAATACATACTGGAAATATATTTTGGTCATCTAAATAACCAAATATGTATTTCCTACAATCACAATATTGCACTGGGGCTGCTCATTCAGAAACCATGGAGAAGAAAAGACTTGGTCTGCAAGCCTGTGTGGCCCCACCTGATGTCAGCCTGCCTCTGGCTGAGGAACCTACCCCCTCCTCCCAGAGATATTGCTTCATTGTCATCCAGAGCTTACATCAAGCTTTTTCATCTGGGGCTGGTAGATAGCTCTACACCCTCTTTGAGGACTAGGGTACAATAAAAGAGTGCTGGTTTTTTTAATGGCTTCTAATACCTATTAGATGGGTGACAGCTCAAGCCTTAGTTTCTTCTTCTATAAAATGAGGATAATCACGTGATTGACAGCGTCAGTGCCACGCCCAGCTCAAGTGCTCTCAGATCTCCCAGAGAGTTCCTTAACACTCCCATAGCTCTCTGCATCTTTGCCTGTGGGGTTGTCTGGGTGGCAGCAGGCTAGGCCTGAGTGCAGGGCACATTGAATGTGCCAGAGAGTTCATGACTGGAGCACCTCAACCAATGAGGGACATGAGTTCATGGATGAATACCTCAGCTTCCTTGTGCGCTGGATAGGCCAATTCTGAGATGTGCTCTACACAGTCTCTTAGAGAATCCCCAGCAAGACTGAGCCCCGCTTACCCACACAGGTGACTCACTTATTTACAATCCCCTTTTTATCCTCCTCCCTTCCTTATCTCCCTTTCCTACCTCCTCACTGTGTTACCTGGGATGGATTTCCAAATTTACTAATTTGCATCAAAACTTTTGCCTTAGGTCCTGTTGGGCAAGTACCATAGTTTGCCTACCTCAGAGAATAGTTGAAATAATGAAAAAGAAATTCATTGGACTCCATTGCTAAATTCCAGGAGAATCAGCATTGTTTTGTTCATTACTGAATACCTAGTACTAAACAGAGTATCTGGCAAGTAGCAAATTTTGAATGCATAATTGATTAATGTGAATCACGTATTGGTGCTCATGAAGAATTTACATTATTTGACACATTTAACATGCTCAATAGATGTCAGGGGTTCATTCCTACTCTTCTGTCCACTGTTTTCTCCTCTGGGTCTGATTCTTGAGGTTTGGGAATGGCTGAACAGGACCTAGGGTCCTTGGAAGCATTTCTCACTGTATACCCTACCACCTATTCACCACAACCGAACCTCTAAAAAGTTTAAACACTATGTATCACTGTCTGTTGCTTTTCTGCTTTGAATTGCTCTGCTGTCTGTATTCACCTTATAATGTATATCATCAATTAACAGCTACAGCAAAAAGCAGTTACATTTGGTGCCAACTGATTTTTAAAAATCCATCATGGACTCCTGAGATTTTTTCCCCCATTTCCCCCCCAAATGTATAGTCAAGTAGGTGACTTCTTATATGCCAGGGAGAAAGGAAAGGAAAGGAAAGGAAAGGAAAGGAAAGGAAAGGAAAGGAAAGGAAAGGAAAGGAAAAGAAGAAAGAAAGAAGGAAAGAAAGAAGGAAAGAAGGAAAGAAGGAAGGAAGGGAGGGAGGGAGGGAGAGAGGGAGGGAGGGAGGGAGGGAGGAAGGAAGGAAGGAAAGAAAGAAAGAAAGAAAGAAAGAAAGAAAGAAAGAAAGAAAGAAGGAAAGAAGGAAAGAAGGAAAGAAAAAAAAGAAGGAAAGAAGGAAAGAACCTATATCAAGTGATCAAGTGTTTGGAAGAAATGTGAAGTTTAATGCACTATTAAAGTCTAAAGGAGGTCACAGTATAGCTGGAAAAAGTTCAATGGTTTGCCAAAGAACAAGACTACCTTGCAGAATTCATACCGCCATTCCCCAGTCTTAGGCAGTGCTTCCAAATCATCATCATCATCATCATCATCATCGTCATCATCATCGTCATCGTAATCATCATCAACCAACCAATGAAACAAACAAAACTCTTCCCAGAAAGCTGTACTGCTTATAGATTGTTGTCTTCTATCTGAAAATCCAGAGGAAGGGGCCTTTGCACCTGGCCCGCTCAGAGACACAGAAAGATTGCCACTCACTCAAGATCAAAGAGCACAGCAGCAGCAGAACAAAGCCCAGCTCCTCAATCTTCTGATTCTTCCTGATGCCTCTCTGCCACATTCTACCCTCTTAGCTCTTGACAACAGGGCAAAAATAGTTACATGAAAAGTATGTGTGTGGGCATGTATGTAAGTGAATGTTCATGGTTTATTTTTCAGGGTTTATGTCCATTTATGCCAGGTTTCCAAGGATATTGTGTTCGTAAGAGAACAGCTGCACATTTTCCCTAAACTAAAATTTCTCTTAATCATGTATGCCTCATCCTGTTTTCCTGGTTTTACATTTTAGAGATCATGAATATATTGAATCTAGAGTTTCTACTCATTCTGTCTTTTTCTGGGTCTGTTTATTACCCATCAATAAGGTGAGGAAGTTAAACAACTGTATCTTTTAAATGGAAAATTCTGTGATCCCAGTAGCTTTGGGGGCAGCTATGTAGCAGCATAGGCTTTTCTTGTCCATTGTTGTTTCCCAGTGTCTAACATTTTTCACCATACCATTTCTTCTTCACCTAGGACATGCATGAGAGTCAGAAAATATTTGTTGGGGGAGATGAAAGGGTAGATTGGAGAATGGAAGACTAAAAGAATCCACCTTCAGAAGTGAACTTATACTGAATGTTTTGTGATTATAAATAATGCCGAGAAAATCCAACAGAGAATCTCAATAATTTACATATGTGAAACCTAGCATTTTAGACCCACAAATGTTAAGTTGCTCATTATATTAATCTGTGGATTCATTCACAAATTTATATTCCACATATTTAGCTACACTCCCTTTCATCCACTCATTATTTACCTAATCAATGCATTCAGTTAACATATACCAAATTAGCTTACTTCTTAAATTATTCACATTCTAAATTATACCAAAAGAAAAGAACAATGAAAACCTAAATTTATCTGAAAAGAAAAAAATAAACCAATCTGATTTCATTGTCTTCATATCAGTCCTTCGTATATCAATCATATCATACATCAAACTACTAATCAATGTCTATCATCATTATTTATAATAAAACATTATTATTTATATATAAATCATTCAACAAATACAGATATTCTGGACCAGAACCAAAGATATGGAAGAAAATTTTTGGTCAAGTCGAGCTTTTTAACTGAGAAGCTTTCAATGTTGAATGAACTTCTCTTTTGGAGATATTAAAGCTCAGACTAGATGAACACCCGCAAGGAGATCTAGATTAATTGCCTTAGAAGCATTAAAGCTGGTAATGGCTTTCCAGGGCTAACAGAAGAAGTTGATCTTTTCTTAAGAAAAATCTGTACACACATTCAAAAACAATTCTGCCTAAAATTTCAGAGTCCATGCATTCCCTGAATTCCATCCATTAACTGTAAATAAAACCACCTACTCTGGAAAGATTCCAACATTTGATGAGAGGTAGGAATAGTTGACCTGTAAGGTCCTCAGAGCTGTGAGAGTTCATATTTAACTATGCCATACATCTTCCATCTAAAATGAGCTTCTTTATTTTCTTCACCCCCATATTAATGCTTCTAAAATTGAGATGAGCTTACTAATCAATATGTACATTTAATTCAGTGGGACTTTTGTTTGTTTTCTGAAGAGCTTTTACTAAATCAATGGTACAATCTCCTAATCGATAGCAACTTTGAAGTAAGAAAACACAGTACATTATTTATTAGATGATGTGTATGGCATTGCTAAAAATAAAAATAAAAACAAAGTCTCTGCCTTCAAAGAGTTGACAATCAAAAATCTAGACCAATATTTGTGAAATAGACTAATACCCCAGCTAGTAATCAATCATTTGTGGGGTGGGCATTTTTCAGAAGTAGATGTCAGTACAAGGCAGAAGAAATAATTAAAAGGGTTTGAGATGGACCAAGTGGTTATGAATTGAATCTATGAAAGGGTTTGGGTGCAAGGGATGGACCTAAAACATTCTAAAATATTCTGCCCAGTGGTATGGTTGCATGAGGGAAACAAAATGGTATTTAAATCTGCCAGCAATTTATTTTAGCTGTTGGAGATGAGTTATTAAAATTATCATTGATGTTACAAAAATGATTGAATGGAGAAGGATGTAAAAACTCTGTTCCATATTCTGAAATGAAAGCTAGAAATTTTTCTTCATGCAGGTATTCTGTTTTGAGAGAATAGTTTTGAGAGAATCGTTTGATAAGTCTTTTAGTTACAGATATTTCAGGCAACTAACTGCCAATTTTTCTTAGAAAATTCTGAACGAGTGACATATTCCAAATGCTTCAGACCAAGTATTTTGTTTCTGAATATTAAAAATTTATCATTCATGGGGGTTACAAGTACCTCCTTGTAAAGTTTATTATATTTTTGCTGAGTGCCACATTCTTCAATTCCCATTACAGGGAAGGACATCCAAGTCTAGAATCAGAGTGGAGAAGACTGGATTAGGGTCTATAATTTATAGTGATTAACTAGCCCCTGAGACATGGCTGCAGACCAGGCTCATAATAAAGAGATGAACATTGAGAGGCCTTCTGTGGGGGTCACAGTACTAGATTTTATAGGAGTTATTCTCAATATCCAGTTTTACTTCTCCTTCATATCTATATTATAATTTTCTATAATTCCCGGTTTCTCACAAATTTTTGTCAGTGCTACAATCCGATATTAGCTTTTTCTAACTAAGAAGGAGACCTATATCCTTGCCTGGGTCAAAGTAGATCACAGTGTAGCACGGTATGAAGAAATGTGTTGAAGCTGCAAAAGGGGACTGATGGAGAAGTTCAGAGCAGTAACTGAAAAGCAGCTACCAGAGGCTACCAATGCAAGTGTGCAAACCCCCAAAAGAAACCCAGAAATGCGTAGGGAAGGATCTGGACTTCTTGCAGTCAAAAATAGGATTTACTCCTTTTTAGTCAACTGCTAAAGGGAAACATGACTCCTTGAAGACCTCTGGGCTTAATGACAATAAATGTGTTTGTGCTTCTTCCTTCCTTCCTTCCTTCCTTCCTTCTTTCCTTCTAGCCAGGTTCTCAGGTTTTCTCCAGTAGCCCTAGAATATTATGAACCATTAAACTAGGTGTTGAATTGGCCACTAGAATTTTAGGCAAAAGAAGAGATATTATAGGAAAATAAGATTTTCTCTAAATACACATTTTAAAGTATACTAAGGAAAACATTTTAGAATGCCAGCTATGTGTTTGGCAACAGATTGGATGTAATTAGACTTTAAGCCATACTATATTATGCTCCTTGGATATCATTGGCTTTTGGTTCTAATGCTCTCCCAGCAAGTTAACAGATAATACAGCTGCCCTAGGGAGTCCATTCTTTGAGGAAGGTTGTGAAGCCCTGGGCACCTGGCTAATGAAGAGCCATTTATCATTTTTGGCTTCTACAGCATTAAAACAGGCTGATCATTGAAAGTGGAATTTATTCCATGAAGGTAATCAGAGATCTATATACAAAAGTCAATGAACGAAGATGTTTATCTCAGGTAACAGTGAAAAACTGAAATGAACCTAATAATCCAATGTATTAGATTTTTTCACTAAGTTACAGTATATCCATTTGATATCCATTATATTTCATCCATGATGAAATATACTAAATACAGTCATCAAAAAATATGTTGCATGGATGGACCTTGAGGGTGTTATGCTGAGCGAAATAAGTCAGGCAGAGAAGGACAAATATCATATGTTTGCACGTATAGGAGGATTAGGAGGAACTTGACGGAGGAACAAGGGGGAGAAGAAGGGCGGAAATGGTGGGGGAAAGGGAGAGAGGCAAACCATGAGAGACTCTTGAATGCTGACAAAAACTGAGGACTGATGGATGTGGGGGGGGGGATGGGCATGGAGGAGGACACTTGTGGGGATGAGCACTGAGTGTTATGTGGAAACTAATTTGACAATAAACTATTTGTAAAAAAAAAAAAAAAAGACAAAAAAAAATATGTTGCAATAAAGTGTTAATAGGAATTACCATAATGCTGATGACAGTTCTGGATGATTTGGATTCTTTTTTATTTTTATTTATTAATTTATTGTTTGCTTATCTGTTTCTGCACTGTCTGGAATGGTCATGATGTTTAATTTATGCAATAAGCAAAAAAACAAAATTTGTTAAAATTGAGGTAGAAAAGAATAATCATGATAAAGCCATTCTAATTGCTAAATACAAAAGGAAGCTATAAAAGTATTTGGAGAGCAACGCAATCTAAAATGTAGTTATATACAGAAAAATATTTAAAGATCATACAAGAAAATACTGATAGGTAAGTATAATTATTATATTATTATTCTACTTTTGTTAAAATTTTCAAGTTTTCTCCACTGAGCATAAATTATTCTTTTAAGTTAGTAAAATTAAATTTTTATTTATTTCACCTTCAGGTGAAAGCTATTTTTTCCTTAGCTCTTACAAAACTCTGCTACCCAGAAAAGCCCACTTTCTCCTCTTCTCTGCGAGAGCCTAACCATTTTGTGAGGTGACTCAAGATGTCACTGAGCATCAGGTGGGGGTACCATGTAGAAGAAAGATGGCACACTCCACTGGGCAGGCTGAAGGGAATTTAAGAAAGCACTTTCTACCACATTGTAGGTAAAGTTTAAGAAAACCAGCAGGACATAGTGCATGTAGTAGCCAAGACTAATACCAGCAGGGAAGCTTACAAAGAGATCCAGGGTTTGTGGGACCTGAAATTTATCTACTTATTCACTTTATGAACTTCGATGAAACGAATACAATGCTGCAAGTACAAATCAATGATGTAAGCCAATGTTTTCAAATGAAAAAAAAAATACAATAACTTTCAAGTTTAAAAAAAGCTGACAACGTCTACAAATACCTGGGAAGTAGCATAATTATATCAATCAATTGTCTGATGAAATGCTATAATTTTGCCCTACATTTTTGGCTGCATATTCTTTGATTACTTTCTCAAATGGCAATGGTTTGCTTCCTAAGTTGTTATTGGTAATGACACATAAATCGTCATAATTTAAACCCAAACTGAGAAATCCTGTCTTTTTTTTTTCTTATTCAGTTTTAAAACTTGTTTTAGGTAATGTCATGTAAATGTTTGGAATTATTTTGAAATCATTATGGGAAAGTGTTTATTAAGTTTCTTTTACAGGTGCCTTTTATGAAGTGGAAAAATTTTTCACCAACTAGCATTGACTCTCTATATTTAAACTTCCCCTCCAGAACCTAGTCACTTCTGCGCCGGGCTCTGCAGGACATGTCACAATTCAACCTCTGGACATGTGTCTCCTTATGGTGATGCCAGATGAACAAGCACAGTGAATTACAGGAGAATTTCTGAAAGCCATTCCTGTACCAAGTTAATTGCCCATAACTATTCACAGAAGTGACATAAAAATGATACCACGTAAAAAGGATACCTCACTAAATTCAAATTAAATATATGCCTCAGATACCCTTAGTCAGACCCTGCATGTTCCCAGGGCCACTCCATACCACCTGATGCAAAGAGAATTGCAACAGAGGGAAGGTAGAGTAGGAAGAGGGGCAGGATTATTGTTTTAATTAACTGTATCCATTGAATTAACTGTATCTGTTTTCTATTGCTGCAAAATAAATTATCACAAACTTAGCAGCTTAAAACAATACCCATTTAGGGGCAACTGGGTGACTCAGTTGGTTAAACATCTGACTCTTGATTTCGGCTCAGATCATGATGTCATGGTTTGTGGGATTGAGCCCTGCATTGGGCTCTGTGCTGACAGCTTGAAATTCTCTGTTTTCCTCCACCTCTCTCTCTCTCCCTCTCTCTCTCTCTTTCAAAATAAATAAATAAACTTTAAAAAATACTCATTAATTAGCTCAAAGTTCTTTAAGTCAAAAGTTCTCTGGAGTCTCCGTTCAGAATATCACAAGGCTGAAATCAAGGGGTTGGGCTAAGTCCTAACCTGGAGGCTCTGGGGAGAAATCTGCTTCCAAGTTCATAAAGGTTGTTAGCAGAATTTAGTACCTTGCATCAATAGGACCTAGGCCCTTGTTCCCTTGATGACTGTCAGCTGGAGGCCTTCATCACTTCCTTAAGGTTGCTTGCATTCTTTCTCCTGGGATCTCCTCTCTCTTAAAGCCAACATGGTGCATCTATTCCTGCTCCCGCATTAAGTTTTCCAGGCTTCCTTTTCTGCCAACCATTGGAGAAAACTCAGCACTTCTGAGGGCTCATATGTTTAGATCACAATCATCCAGAAAAGTTCCTTAGCTTAACATCAACAATGCCATATAATATGCCAATAATGGGAGCCATATCTGATATTCATAGGCCCCAGGGATTAGGATATGCAATCTTGGGACAATCTTCAGAATTCTGACTACAAGATCTTATTTTAGCAAGGTACCCCAAAATACATGACCGTATTGATACATTATGTGGAAGAGCACGTGAGGCCCACTGAGGCTCAATGCTAAGTATACCTCCGAGCCTTCTACCCATTCGGGGATAAGGAGAAGGTGTGGTTACTGGAACCTGGAGAGTATACCTGTATGAAGCAGTGATTTAGTGGAGGAAAGCAGCCAATTGACAGTGACTTGGCATTAAGGGGGACCTGAGGAATAAGACCCTAATCTCACTCTACTAGGATCTACCGTTGGTTCTTTCCATTTGCCAAATCCACTGAAAATCAGAAAAAAGAAATGTCCATTGATCCTGTCCATAGATTTCAGGCTCCCTGGGCACACAGAAAGGTGGAAAAGTCAGAAACCAGGTTTGGAGGGCAAAATGAAGATATCCAGTCCACTGAAGAATCTCGTTCTCTAGTACTTTATTGTTTACTGACTGATGCTATGGTGTTGGCACTCACTTGTACCCTGCCTTCTAGTACTCGAATTACTATGTAGGTGGGTAGTGACATCCCTGCCTCTAGATGGTAAATTACATAAAGGAAGAAGGCATAACTTTGACTTTACTTCCACAAACCACAACACAAAAAATAATACTTAGTTGAGCTCCTTAACAGAGTGGTATATGTGAGCTAATTATTAAATTCTTGACCATCAGCACTGTTTGTGGCACATAATTAAGGACATGGTTTATCATACAAACTGGGACACTTTGGAGAGTAGAAATGAATGCTATTTATAATTATACGGGGACAAAAAAGATTAGCTGGATATGTCCCAGACAAGGTATGACATATGGTTGCCCAATACATAATGGATACTTCTTAAACACATGGATTAGTAAGTGAATGAAAGGGTGAATACAAAGTATTACTGGAATATTTTTTTATCTTGCTTGTGTCTCCTTGTTCTGTGCAATCCACTTACATTTCTATCTGCTACTCTCTTGACTTTATTATCATCTATTTATCTATATCTCTAATCTCTCTCTGGAGATCTAGACTGGAATTTCTTAAGGATGAAAATATCTTCATATTCAACATGGCTGCAACTGAAAGAACTACTTTCTACTTGCTTAAACTGTCCCTTATCTTTCCTATCTTTGTAAATAATGCCATCAACTCTCAGTCCCCAAAGTGATATTGCACACCCTGCTACCTTACCTTATCAACTCCCATTTAGTCTGTCAGATTTTCTAACTTTTTTCTACTCTATGCCATTTCTGTCTATTCCTTCCACATCACTGTTACTACTCTGTCCAAGTCTATATCAGATTTCTGTTGTGCTACTTATTGCTTGCTTACTTACTACTAGTATTGTGCCACTTGCTACTGGACTGCCACTTATTCAGTCTAATTGTGACTCCATCTCTAGAATTATCTTTCCACAATACAGATGGGACTATACCACAAAGTGTTGTTTGATGGAAGGAATACTTGTAAAACAGAATCAAGCCTCCTTGGATTGACATTCAAGGACTCCCATAATCTGGTTCAATTCTTCCTTACTAGCTTCATCCAGCACTACTCTCCTCCAGATATCCTATGTCACCAGATTTGCCTAATGTACCTTCATACTTTGGGTCATCTACAACCATAAGTGACCATAATTTACTTTTTACTGGTGTGTTGGTACTGATGTGTGATTTGCCAATTTCCATTGTGTAAGTATTCTCACTATGGCCAATTTCCAATTACCAACTGGGTATCACTGAAGACAGAGTTGGAAAGTGATGTGCACATTCTGCTCCAGAAGCACAGAAGCCAGCTTCAACACATCACTACTCCTTCTGTCTGCTTCTAGAAATCCTACACATCCTTCAAGGATCATCTTCCATAAGATCCCTATGACTTTACCCTCAATTCTAATTCTGGCCCTCTTGACTCAACTTGGACCCAACTTGGCATATTTTTCATTCTCTCGTAAATACTAGAAAGCAATTTGGCTGACAATAAATCTCACCTAGAATGCATGAGTGAGTCCCTTGCTGATACACTGTATTTTGTATTTCTCCAGTCAGTCATCTTCATAAGCAGTACCTGTGCTTTAGATTCAGCATGGTTTAGCTATTTTGAATCATTATTCTTTTGTTACTCCATAAAGAAATCCTTAAGACACAACATCAATAGCATTTGTTTCTTTCATTCAGTGTACAAGAGCCAAGGGACCATGAGATATCATGAAGCCTAGAACTTTGCTTTTAGAATTATGGGATCCACTGATTCAGTAACTTGGAAACATGGGGGGTGGGGGACGCAAAATGATTTCAAACCCAGCTCGTAAAAATAAATTTCTCTTTGTCCATACCTTTCCTGATAACAAGAGACATCTATGAAGTGGACATGTATCACTTTTGCTCCCATGATATCTGAGCATAATTAGGTAATCTTTATGATTAAGGTGAGGCAGAGAAATTGAAGGACTCCATAAAAAATCTTGTTTCTTGCTCCTTTTCCTGATTCTATTCTTGCTAGGATCTGCACCCCCACACCACTTTATATATCCTTGCAATGTAAATAGCATATGTCCTCCTTATAAAGGACAAGGAGTTAATAGCTACTCTAAAATAGATAACATCCAAGGAAGGATGAGGTGAGAATGACCAGAACACTGGTGCTAGCCATCTTGACTCCAAGACCCCTGGCTTCTGGGAATGAGTGACTTATGATGAACACCTGGATCCTGTACCTGTTCTGACCAATTCTTCCTGGATGCCTGAGAAGACACATGCTCCAGACCATAATCATCAATAAAACCCCCAGACCCCAAACAAAGATGCGACTCACGCTCCTTCCCTTTTCCAAGTCTCCCGGATGCTCCATCCGTATCTCCTTAGATCTCCAATACACTAGACTTTTGACTCTTACTGGCTCACGTTTGATTTCCGTTCTGCATGAAGCAAAGGACCCTCTTTGCTGGTCCCGCAGGAACCCTCTGGGTCCCCCAACCCAGCCTGCCTGCATCAAAGGCACAGGTGCTCTCTGTAGTTTTTATAACTATTTTTTTCTTATTCTCCTTTTTCTCATTCTGGCTGTCTTTAGCTGTGTGTTAGAAAACTTTGTTTTGTCCACATAACTACTCCCTTGCTCCTTTTAGTGTCTTTTTTAAAATCAGCCTTCCAAAACTGAGCTATCAGGCCTCACCATAAAGCCTCCCTCCCTCTTCACTCAATGGGTTATATGTATATAGGATGGTCATTTTAATCCCACTGAGAGAAGCAAGACACACAGAGAGAAAAATCTCTTTTTGAATCAAAAATGGCTCAGGTGTGGACAAAACGAGATCTGTTTTTTGTTTTGTGTTTCAAAATTCAGTATCTTCCTGTCTTCACACTATTCTAAGCTAGTTGCAAGATGAGCTAGTTGCAGGTTTTCCCAATACAGTGAACAGACAGAAGTGTATCTTCCTATAATATTCTTGATGAAGGTTTATTTTCATGTGCCTGGAGTGTCCTCCATATACCAGTAGCCCTGCTATTGAACTGTTGTCAAAAAATAAATGGCTCCAACTCACAACTGCTTTGAAATCAAAATCATTTTTGGCAGACACCCTCCAACACCTCACAACACTGAGTTGCCTGCATGCTAACAACTTCAAAAGCAAATCGATTCTTTTGATTAATTTATTACATTTCACTGGTTTATCTCTGAGAATTCACCTGGTGTCATAAATTTCAGTCTGGTGTTATTAAAATGTGCTATGGAGGTATTTTTAAATGACCATGTTGGATGATAGGAAATATTTCCTGGGAAAATATTCTAAGTCAGCTGGAGGAAGGAAGGAAGGGGAAAGGGAGAGAGGGTAGGAGGGAGGAGGGTGAAGGTTGGAAAGGAAGGGAGGGGAAGAAGGAAGGGAAGTAATGAAGGAGGATGGGAAGAAAAAATAAATAAAAATAATAACAAATGAAAGAATAGTAAAATGGTAAAAATCAAAGAATAAAAGAAGACACTGTCTACACTCCTGTCTCCTTATTAGATTTAGAGATTGTGTCTCATTGATTATATGGCTGGGCACACAGTAGATGCTTAATAGTATTGCTGATACACTCTTTTAACCATCTTTTTATTCCCTAGTGTTTTCCACCATGGTTTGCTCCAGACAGAAGGACTGACTAGTCCCTGGACTTACATACACTTCAGTGAGTCCTCAGGGCTCTGACACTGACCAAAGCCATTGCTGCTTGATTCTGTTAAAGCAAGGAAGCAATTTTCACTTGTTAAATGTTTCCCAGGTCCAAGGAATTTCTCTATATCTCTTATGTGGCACATCAATTAATCTCCACAACCACTTTTTTTTTTTTTT
>NW_024082583.1:113645-146825 GCF_003009895.1 Hyaena hyaena | reverse complement strand
AAATAAATAAATAAATAAATAAAAATTGTTGGTTGATTAAAAAAATAAAACAATAAAATAAAATAAAAACCTTGAGAATGTCATGACCCAAATATCCTCACTTGGGAACAAGCCATACACATGGCCATTCCAAAAGAAGTTTGGCCTGCAATCATTGAGAAACAGAAAAATCTGGGCTCAAAGATCATTCAGTATCAGGGGCAGGGGAAGGGCATCCAGGATTCCTGGGACCACTTTGAGCGCAGCTTGCAGGGTTACAGTCCCATTACATTATATCCTTTTTGTCCAGCTATCAAATATCCTTGCTCTCTCATTAAAGGAGATTGGGATCCCTTCTCGTTTTTGTTTGTTTGTTTTTTGTTTGTTTTTTTGTTTTTGTTTAAGAAAGAACGTGAGTGGGGGAGGGACAGAGAGAGAGCGAGGGAGAGAGAGAGAGAGAGAGCAAGGGAGAGCAAGAGAGAGAGAATCCCAAGCAGGCTCTGTGCTGCAAGTGCAGAACCCGACTTGAGGCTCAATCCTACAAACCATAAGATTATGACCTGAGCAGAAATCAAGAATTGGACACTTAAGCGATTGAACCACCCAGGAGCCCTGGGATCCCCTGTCTATCCTTCAGAAACCAAAGTAGAAATTAGTTGATGTGGTCCTTATGAACATTAGTAACCTGATCACTAGGAGCTGGGAATTAATTCTGTAGTAATCTGTGCTGGTGAACACGCCATGCAGGATGTCCTCTGACCTTCATACATGATCTAAACTGGGAGAATTTCTCAGTCTGCTACTGTGGCCAATTGGTGCTCTGGTATGAGAAGGCATAATCTTTATCTTCTTGTATTACCACAGAGCTGTATCAGGGCAACACTACCAGCTCTGTGGCCATTGTGTGACACCTAAATCTAACTGATTCCATTTTAGAAAAAGCCTCCATCCTGAGAGTAAACTAGACCTGAACCCATCCCAGGTTCTGTCCTTAGTTACTTCCCTAGCAACAGCAACAGCCAATCAGTTTAAAAGAGGTGCCTATGTCCCAAGACGTTCCAGTTGGCAGTTTGCGGTCAGGCCAGATGGGCCGAACCAATCGGGTGCTGACAAGACAGCCTGTACCTACCAGGAGGCTGCCAAGCTGGAATGCCCCAAATTCCACCGTAATCACAATAAAAAGCCCTGCAATCATGAGTTCGGGGCTCCATACCATCACCGCTGTGTCGGGGTGCATTGGAGTCCCTTCTCGAGCTTGTAATAAAGACCCTTTTGTACTTGCATTGTTGTTGGCTCCTTGGTGGTCTCTGGGGACTTGTGAATGGGGCATAACAATTGCAGATGGAAAGAGCAGGGAGCCTTTGGTGCACCAGGTTTGATAACAGACATCACTTCTGCTCACATTTCACTTGCTAGAACTTCATCACATGGCCACTCCTAACAGGGTAGGCTGGGAAATGTATCCCAGTCATGGAACCAGAGTGGGTGGTCACACAAGGACCAAGACAAGCCACTCCATGAGGCTGGCCGACAAATGCAGAGCGTAGAGAGGGCTCTCCTCAGTCTTGAATGAACATCCAGGACACACACACACACACACACACACACACAGCCCTGCAATGAAGATTATGGAAAATACTTTGAGTCAGGAAAATTCACAATACTTTAAGGCTGTGGGGCACCCTGCCTGTAAAAATTATTTAATCCAAGAAATGGAAAAATATGGTATCTTAAAATGCTGTAGGAAGGCATGGTCTCTTTCAAGCAGGTATGAAAACTCTCAGAAGAGACAGGCTGGGAATGAGGCTGTGCTACAAACACAGTCGTCTCGAGAAATGATACTTCAATGAAAATTCTGTGTCTGGCTTTTTCACATAAATATGTATGGTAAATATTTTCCTAAGCCATTCCTTCCAGTCTTGCAGCTTTCGGTAGCTTACATTATACATCCAAATATTCATGATTGACACTTCTCCTCAGACACCTTCATTTTTTCTTTCTGCAGATGTTTGGAGGTAGGCTTTCTTATATTTTTTAATAAACTTTGGAATTTAACATATACATGTATATTGGGAAAACTGATATAGTTTGATATTGAATCTTCCCATCCAGAGTTATAATATATCACTCAATGTATTCAGGCTTTCTTTTAGGCCACTCAGTAACATTTTAAAGTTATCTTCAATTTCTGCACATTTACTTAGTAGTAAACTTAAGCAAGTCAACTTAACTTTTTCTGAAGTATAAGTTTTTTTTAACAGGATTAATAATAGCAGCTACCTCACAGGAGAATATTGAGTATTAAAGATGAGATAATATATGTAAAGGCAATTATCATACTGCCTGATATACTAATAGCTATTCAATAAGTGAGAACAATTATTACAATTATTGTTAGATGTATTATAACACATTTGCTAATTTATGTCAATTTTTTGAGTAGGGTCATTTCCCCATCTTTTCCTTTTTTTAAAACACTGTTTTTTAAAGTTTGTTTATTCTAAGAGAGAGAGAGATTGAGCTGGAGAGAGACAGAAAGGGAGAGAGAGAGAGGGAGAGAGAGAGAGAGAGAGAGAGAATCCCAAGCAGGCTCCCCACTGCCAGTATAGAGTCCAATGGGGGGCTTGAACTCATGATCCATGAGATCATGAACTGAGCTGAAATCTAGAGCAGGACGCTTAACCGACTAAGCCACTTGCCCTGTTTCCCCATGTTTTCTTATTGGCTTTGTAGATATGTAAGAAATAGGGGTGGGTTTTTTTGCATATCTGTTGGATTCTGACTTACTACATTCTGTTTGTTTCTAATGGTTTTTCAGTAACTTATCTTGGCTTTTCATGTTTTTCATTATTATATTATTACTTTATTTCATTACAATAATAAAAGTTTTGAGTCTAATACCTAAAGTTCATCTCAGTCCTTGTATTATTGTATGGGTTAAAACTTCAAGAACAAAGCAAATTAACAAAAATGATAGTTAATGTGTCTTTCTTGTTCCTAGGTTATTATAAAAGATGAAAAAGATTTCTGTTAGGATGAGGTCCATGATAGATAATATTTATACTGTTAAAAAAGTAAATTTTTACTCCTACCTTTGTTTGGGGGCAATGCTGTTTTTATTAAACTAAAAAATTATATAAAAGTGTTGTTTTTATATATCTTATAGGTGTCTATTGTATGGTGTCATGTTTTTATAAGCCTGATTTAATACTGTTTTGACTTAAATTAATACATGTTTTTGAAACATTTTTACATGAAGAGGGTAAATCTTATTTGGTTTTGAAATGTTCTTTTTTCTTTTTTTTAAACATTTTATTTTTAAAATTTATTTATTTATTTTGAGAGACAGAGAGAGCACAAGTGAGGGAAGGGCTGAGAAGGAGGAGAGAAAGAGAATTCTAAGCAGACTCTGTACCCTCGATGCAGAGCCCAACGTGGGGTTCGAACTCACAAACCCATGAGATCATGACCTGAGCCAAAGTGGGATGCTTAACTGACTGAGCCACTCAGGCACCCCCATATAAAATCTTTCTAAAAATAAGATGTAATTACCCATAAAACCATCTGGATTTAGCACCTTTTCTAAAAGTAATTACTTGCCATATATTTTTAACTTCTTATTGTTTTATTTACATTTCCATCTTTGATCTTCAGTCCTTATTTAAGTTATATTATTCCAGAAAATCATCTACTTCACCAAGATTTTCTTATTAAAAGGGATAAATAAAAGTACACTGTATTTTTAATTCAAATGCCGTCTTAATTTCAGCCCCTATTCTTCTGTTTAAAATGAGTAGATTGGATGGTACAAATTTCAGAGACCTTTTCTACTCTAACACTTTGATTCTTAAAGCAAGTCAATTACTAATTTCATTGGAAAAAAGGCTGACTTTCTGGTGGCATGTTCATCTGTACCTTTGCATGTAGGCACCATCACCCTGGCTCTCACTCTCTTCCTTCTGATATACTGCCAATTGATCTCCTTTCATTCAGTGTTACCTCCTCAAACCTATGCTCAGTATTAAGGCCAGACTTAGTTTCCTAAAACTAGTTTGCATACAATCTCTATTCATGTCTTGGTGATTGATGCTTTCCTGCAATGATGCTCTACATCACACTTAGGGTCTGTTTCATTACATTTGCACATGGCCTGAAAGCCTTATAGGACCTGAGCTACTCTTTCCTCTCCCACGTCATTTCCCACTTCTTCCTGTGCAGCCCACTGCACTGAGCCATGCTGGCTACCTTGCTCTTCTTCCAATGATGCAACTTTCTTTTGCCTCAAAGGCTTTTACTTTAGTTTTTGCTCAAAACTCACCTCCTCACAGTATGTGTCCCTTACCATCACTACCTATAACTCTCATGACAATCTGTCTTCTTACCTTGCTTTATTGTCGTGACCTGACAATTTTACTGTTAATTCATTTATTCATTTAAATTTTACATATCTTCTCCACTAAAATGTAAGCTCCATGGGGGGCAGGCACTTTGCCCTGGGGTCTTCAGGAGATTGCTACAATAATATTCCCTGCAGCACCCCCTACTGCCACAAGCAGTTTCTTCTTTCCAATTCATATGTGCATCAGTCAGCATTGTTAATATTTCCAAAGCCAATTTAGAACCACATAACTACCTCGCATTAAGTTGCACGTTATGTTGCTTACAGAATTAAGACAAAATTCATCACAGTGGTAATTCAATGTAATCTTAACCTAGATTTTATACTGTTATCTCTCACCATTCCTCTGTTTTACTTCAACCAAACTAGACTTTACAGTGCACTAAAAAAAATGTGCCTAAGCCCCACCTCCATATTGCTGCACCTCCAATATTGTACCCATCTTAGAAGTCTTACCTCAAATCATTCCCTCTTTATGAAGAGATTTCTCTTTGATCAAATGTGACTTTTCCGCTAGTCTCTGAAGAAGTCGGCCTGTCCCTCTGTTATTGTACTTAGCTTGTCTTTTTTTCCTGTCCTCCATTTCATTACAAGACCGAGACCATGTTTTACTCATTTCCATGTGACCTCAGTGAAGCGGTATGCCTGACGTCCTGTTGTCAACTGATTGTAGACGGGCTGAATGACTGCTCGTTCAGAAATAAAACAATTACCTGAGGTAGAAACTATTACTAATTCCATTGTACAAATGCGGTTGAGCATACAGTGAGGCTGGGTAACTTATCCTATGTCACTCTGGTGGAACTCGGGCTCCAGCTTACTCATGCTGTCTGCACAGTATGCTGTATGGCAAGGACACTCACGAGCTACATGATCTGAAAGATCATGGACAGGTTTACTCATCAGGAAATCACAGAATCTGGGGAATAGAACAGCTGCTTACTTGGGGTGTGAATTTTAGGATTTCTGTTATTCTTTCCTCATGGCTGGCAGAAAGGGTTTCTTTCTGACACATCTCTGTGCCATTTTGTCTTTTTGGTGGAAATTATGTACTCTCCAGATTTACAAGACTGTCATAAAAAATATGCATTCTATATTGCTACTCAATTGAGTCACCTGATATTTTAAGCCAGTCAACATTGCTTATTCAAAACAATCAAGGGACCAGGGAGCAATTAGTCAGGAGGCCTTGACAGCCAGAGAGTAAATTACATTTATGAGCATACTCTGGAGCCATCACAAAAAGCTCTTTAATGAGAACATGGGCTATTTGTTCTTGTCCATTAAACAACATCTATATGTATGTTGGCTGTTCATTTGTACACCCCTGGCTTTTGTTTTTACAGGTTAGAGTGGAGATTCCTCATACATATTGTTGCCTGGCCCACTTGCAAGGGAAGATGAACTCTATTGGTCAGGGTATCAACACTTCATAGGCTTGGAACCCATACTAATCTTTAGAATGCACTTTAGTACATTTTTATTGGCAATTTGACTATATGGTATAATAGAAAGTATGTCAAGCTTGAATTCAGGAGTCCACATCTTCCTCTTATGACTTCATGAACTAGGCAGTCATTTTACTTCTCTGGTGTAAAACAGGGGATGACATAGTAAAATTCTGACTGAAGGGACACCTGGGTGGCGCAGTTGGTTCAACGTCTGACTTTGGCTCAAGTCATGATCTCATGGTTCATGAGTTCATTCCCCACATTGGGTTCTGTGCTGACAGCTCAGAGCCTGGAACCTGCTTTGGATTCTGTGTTTCCCCCTCTGTGTTTGCCCCTTCCCTGCTCACACTCTGTCTCTCTCATTCTCTCTAAAGTAAATGAACATTTTAAAAAATTCTGATTGTATGTTGAACATATATTGATGTGAATATGCAAAACTCTATAGTTTATAAAAGTCTAGTATAATTTAGAGGTAAAGTTTTCTTAGTTTCTTTTAAGAAAGTTTCCTTAGCTTCAGAAAGAGACAATAAAATATGTGAAACAATATCTCAGTACTTATACATAGCAGAGAAATGAGTTTAGATGTTATTGTTCAAAACCAAGCTCCAGAATCCATTAAGGAAGAATGGACGTGAATTAAGGTAGGAATATGTACAGTACCTCAGGATATGGAGAAATAGAGAGCAATGTGGCTCCTCAATTACCCTAAAGTATTCAGTCTTGTAGAGCATATCATTAAAATGAATTCAATGAGGGGGGCTTGGGTGATTCAGTTGATCGAGCGTCCAACTCTTGATCTCATGGTGTGTGAGTTCTAGCCCACAGTGGGCTCTGTGCTGACAGTGCAGACTCTGACCCTACCCCACTCACACAATCTCTCTCTCGAAATAAACTTTAAAAAATAATAAAATGTGCTCAATTAGAACTAATAGAAAACCCAGTTTAAACAGCTGTAAAAATAGCAAAAGTCTGCATTCATGTCTTAGTGGACAAAAGTAAGTCCTTGGCAAGTTTTACAGTAAGGCTATATACAACTATAGTTCCCTAATTCTTGCCTATTAAAATATATTTTTGTCTTTGGCTGAGTATAAGTTTCTCTGTTCAGACTTTTTTTTTTTCCTGAACATTTTTAGCCTGCCACGCACAGTGACAAACCCTTTTCTGAAGCCCCATCAGTTAGCACATCACCCCCATCATTGCACACACTCTCTAGACTGGTACTCATTTGTCTACATCTATAAATGGATCTCACACTGGTTCTCGGCTAAAAGCACTGCTGGTTTTAATAGAGACATATAGGATTACATGAGCTAAAATGGAAGAAGAAACTTTAGAAACAACAAACAATCTTTCTCCCATGACCTTTAGACATTAAGGTTCGGTTTTTATCTGAGCTGGTCTATAGGATGGTGGAAACAGACACAAATGAGCTGATCCATCAAGAATCATATGTGTGGGATACTTGTTGAAAGTCATCTAAAGTCAATACCCTGAGTCAGAGAGAAAAACTTCAGCAACCAGCAGAAACAATTAGGTAGTTGAAAGGATTATCACTTACAACAAGGTAGTTCCCTCTGTCTTCTAAATGTTGTCAAAGTTGAAATTAAGTTTAGCAGAAAGTATACAGCACAATGTAACTAGTCCAATGACTTAGATGAATGAGACTTGAAGATATTTTATACTGAAAATGATAACTAACCCAACAACTTAACTAATTGAACATGAGCAAAATGTAACTGAAGTTCTCTTTTTCTTAGCAGCATGGGGTGGGGGCAGGATGAGCCAAATAAGAGGAGAGGGGCAGGATGAGAGGTGCTGGACATGCATTCGCATTAACTAAATAGGTATGTGACTTCATTTATCTGGAAGTCCTTTTCATATGTAACTTGGTGGGGGGTTGGGGATAGGGCTGTGATGAGGCAGTGAAAAGTATGATGGCCGGCAATTTTTCAAGTTGCAATAAAGATGATGCTGTGATATCATGCCTTCCAACATCACTTCCCCAGAAGCATGAACTTCTGGGTTTCAGAACATATATATGGATAGAATATTCGAATTGGGAATAACCAGAGAGAGGACAATTGGATTAATTACAGATTTTATTTCTGTAGTTGGTTAAAGTATGTCGCTAATTGAGGTCAATGATGTGGGTTCAATTCCTCTAAGGGCCAGTTGGCTTTGATCAGTTTTGGGGCAAGAAGCTGCTGCACTGGTCCTCTACCAGTCACCTCACTAATGTGTATCATTGGTCCTGGAGGAGAAGGAAATAAATCAGAGTCCATGTCCTGTGAACAAACAGGTCAGTATCATTATAGAGCCCAGCATTTACAGAATCTCAAGGTTGAATGGAATAGTGTCACCTTCACAAGAAGAAAGGAGAAATGAGTATAACGATTACTATGATCATTTGAAACACAGTACTATTAATTTTTGGCCTTTGTTTCTTTGAGGAGGAAATTTCTAGGATTGGGATGATACATCACCTAGCATCTCATCAGAAAAGCAGAATCACTCTGCCTGATGTAGAATCAGGGATTAGCTATACAGGCTTGGCCTTGTGTGATTCTGAGAGCTAATAACAGAGTCCATGTGAAGCAGGTACCTCTTACTCTGTGGCTGGGCCTGATGTCAGCAGAACCGGCAGTTGGGAAACAGAGATGGACGGAAAGCAGGGAAACCAGAGTGAACAGGAGTTCACAAGGTGAGCTGTGACCCCTGAGGACAAACTGGAACCTGCATCTGCCTCTCATCACCACCGGGCCGCCAGTGTCATGGATGTGGATGAACTACTTGGAAAGAAGCTGATGTCCTTCTCTACAGAGCTTCATGTAAACCTGGCCAGGATCTGGAGACTTTGAAGGAGGCTGTCTGGCAGAAGCTAGAGGGGCTCAAGGCTCAGTCTCTGCCTCACCATAAGGTGAACCGGCCAGTCAGCAGCACCCGTGGGCTGCACCCACCCCGAGTGCAAAAAAGTCGTTACTTCCAGCCTGCCTTCTTCTAAAGTCTTTCAAAACATGACTTGTGACCCATGCTAACCTGAAAATAGACAAAGACTCTGGGGAACATATAGGTCCACCATAGAAGACAGCCTCCATCTACCACAGAAGAAAGTATTGTAATTTAAAAAGTTTTACATATTCACATTAAAACCAATTAATGGGATTCCATTAAACCAATTAATTAAGTTCACTTAATGAACACAGTCCTGCAGAAACAGAATGCAATACCGGAAGTTAGTGTTGGAAGTTCAGGATTGTGAGCAGGCCTCTGTCTGGGTTGGACAGACCTCCTAGGGTCTTTCAAAAAGAGCTAAGGATACCTGTGCCTAGTGGCCATCTTATGAGAGAAATGAAAACAGAATGCAAGCTGTCATAATTTTGCTAAGGACCAACTCTCTGTTAAGAAGAGAGCCTGTTTTCTCTCCCAGGCAGGCCAGCTACAAAAATCAATCCAGGAGGACTCAGAACTTTAAAAGAACACTTCCAGCTTAAATCAGAACAGTGAGGTCAGAATGTCTGCACCCAGTTCATAGCTGTATGCTTGTGCATTTGACAAGTGATCCTTGACTCCATCAAGCTCATACTGTAATTGAGGCCCAAACTCTGCTGTATCTGGCTAGTGCAGCGAGGAAGTCAATGGCCGCTCTTTTTTTTTGTTTGTTTGTTTTCTTTCCTAATAAAACTCTGCCACTGGCATCTCCCGGGACTTCTCCTTTTCATCTCTTATTGTAAATGCAGCATGGTTCCTTATTTAGATGCCTGAGTTTCTTTCTGCGAATGGAAAACTTTATTAATAAGACACAGGTAAAATCTCGGGAGTGTTTCCTCCTGGGAAGTGACTTTCAACTCAGTGTGAAGCCAACAACATGGTAAATAAAGGTTATTTCTCAAGGTCTCCTGGGCTAGAAAGTCAGCAGAAATGAGAGCAAAAGAAAGGTCTTGAGTTAACTATTGCAGGGCTGTTTAGTGTGGTTGTATGGCTTGTTAAGCACCCAGAGTCACTTTATAAGCAGGAATGACTGTTCGTGCTGCTTGATCTGTGAGGCTCAGTGTGTGTATTTTGAGATTGCTGTAATGATGCCACTTGCCCAAGCTTTCCAAATCAGCCAGAACATTTTGACCTTAATCCTCGCTTTCCTTGTTGATGTCCTGCTTTTGAATGCTATGATTCCCAGACTTAGAAACAAAAGCACAGTAGAAAATGCCCAAAGCACATGAGAGAATGTGCATAGCCTATAACAGTGGAAACTTGTGGTTTCCAAGGAAATGAAATGCCAGGAAGTCACTAAGCTTTCAAGAACGCAACACTTAATCCAAATAATCCAAAAGCAATCTACTTGGCAATCTAATTATATTTCCTTCAGAGGAAAGTGCAATAGTGTTTGTTTGCATTTAATTGCCTCGCTTTAATATGTTTGTGTTGTACTCATTTCTGACTCCGTTCCCAATCTAAAGGTCCCTTGTATTATTTGATTTAGCTTTCTAAACTAACCCAGAGGATTACAGTTGTATTCATACATAATAGGACAAGGAAGATCTTATTTTTGTGCATGTCAGGTCTGGTGTTAGTTTCTAGAAACAATCATTTTTTGGACAGGTAGAAAGGAAAACTATAGATTTAGATGGACTCATCTGTTTTGTTCTACTTATGTATTGAAGCATTGGCAACACAGAGGGAAAATTCTATGCTTCAGTTTCTCCCATTACATATTCAATGGGGAGGATAGAGGACACAAAGAAAATGACACTTCCTTGGCCATACGTAACAGAGCAATACTGTTTAATAATTAGATTCTGATGTGAATCCCATCCTTGATAGCAGTGACAGTGTCATTTATACTTAATTGGAAACACCACATTTACATGACATATCAGAGTTTTTTTCAGAGATCTCAGAGGAGCTAGGTGAAAGTTGAGGCCCAAATTACTTCTGGCTGTTAGGAAAGTCATGCCACACTCTTGAATTCAAATAGTCTTGCTGATATAGAAATACAGGCATTGCTTTGAATCCCAGCTAACCCTTTTCTTCTCTCTTGTGCTCTGGCATCTCAATGGAATTTCGGTCCTCACTCCAACTGTTCTCTCTTTTCACACGCTCTTCTTTGGCCTGGAATGTCCTCCTCAGGACTACTCTTTGTTCCCCTTTTCTCCAACACAGTGATGCAGACAGACAGAGGGCAAACTTCTCTAATTAATAAAATCCTACTTGATAAAATCTTGCTCACATATTACCTCCTTTCAGAAGTTGATCCCTATGTCACTCTGATTCTGGAACCATAACATTTTGACATCAGCTAGTTTGAATATAATATATAAATGCCGCAGTGCAATAGCCTTCAATATAGTGTGAGCTCTTCCTATCCAAGGTCATATTTCTCTCTGTATCTCCAACACTTAATCACAGTGTTGGGCACACTGCAAATTCTCAACCATATTTGTTGAATGAATGAATGAATGAATGGATGTCAATATTCTGATGTGCAATGAAAAACTATATTCTGCCATATTCATGAAAGGAAAATGTTGCCCAAAGTTTATTCATGCCCTTTTAGTTTCCACACCCTGGAAAGTTTTTTAAAAATACATGATAAAAGTTTCTCTTGACTAAAGTAGGCATATTGATGAGACCTAGAGCCCCTGATAGTGATTAGGGTGGCTTGGAAGCATAAAACCAATCTTTTATGTCGGAGGTCCTACTTGACTTGAAAATTTCTATTTGTTAGGTTTTAAATTTTTCCCTCTAAGTGAACCAGCTTTAGGTTCCAGTAAAACAAATGAATGAATAAAACAAACAAACAAACAAACAAACAAACAAAATAGAGAGTGCTAATTAAAATGCATAAAACTAAAAGTGGTAGTGGCTAAGAATAAGGCAAGAATAAGAAATGCCAGCCCTTCTAAGGGCAATTTAAATGTGGCTTTGAACTGTGCCCTTGAGGTCAGCCAAATGTACCTCTACCAGAAGAAACACCAGTAATTCCAGGAAAAGGGCCTCTGTTTTTCTTTCCCTACCTTCCACCCACTAGTAAAATTCTTGGCCCCCAGGTTCTGTTCGTTTGAAAGCCATGACTTAGGAATGGATATTGGAAATCTTAAAGAAGCTGTTGTGAATGTAGAGCAGAGTTTTTCCACTTAACAGAATAAGAATCAATATATCAAACCAAAAGAAACTTTTGAAAGTAATTAACCCTCAGTGTACAGCTGAGATAGAAAATATACCCAGAGCACCACCACTTGAAAGATTGTCCTGCAAGGGAATGATGGTTGAGATCGCAAAGATTTTGAGTTAGAGTATGTTTTCCAGGATATGCTTTTATAATTGTCAAGCTTATATTCATTCATTCATTCATTCATTCATTCATGTAACAAATATTGGTTGAATATCTATTTAAATATTCCAGGAGTGGAAGGTAAAGCAGTGAACAAAAATAGTCTCTGCTCTGATACAACTTACATTCTAATGAGCAGAAAAAAATAGTCAGGAGCAAACAAAATGAGCCATTAGTGTATCAGATGGTAAGATGTGCTATGAAATAATAAATAGAGTAAGGGAATGTGAACTGTTTGGATGATCACTTTTAAATTGGCTGAGTAGGAAACATCTTACTGAGAAGGTGACTAACATCTCCTCTTGAGTGGTGTGCAAAGAGACGAGAAGGTATCTCAAGGCTGTATCCCTAATATACCAACAATGGGAGGTCATGAAGATGGGGAAGGACAAGCTAAGGAAAATGAGAATGAGTGCCCAGTCAGGGAGGGATGCCCCAGATGTACACTAAGGCTGAAGTTACTCAACTGCATGCATACTTAACTGGTTTGTAGTGGCCCAATGTCTGGATCTGCCATGTGACTGCCCCCCACAGAATGTCTGTGCTCTAGCAGGGCTCCAGAGGGAACATCGATCCGGCCTATATTTCCTGGGCATTGGGATCTTGACTGCTCTGTCAGCTTAGACTCAAGATTTTCCAAGTTCTTCTTAGCCATGCCCGAATAAGGTCTTTCAATTTGGCACTTGAAAAAGGTAATAAAAGTGGTTCATAATGTCAGAATTTAAAGCATAGAATAAACCATGTGTAATTTAAAAACAGTAATTTGAATACAAAATGTCTTCTGGCATTAACTCCTGCCTTCTTCCATCATCGAACAAGGTGAGGGTAGGGAAATTGTTCTTCAGGACTCTCCTTTTCTTTGGTCACCATGCTCCTGCTGAGATTGCTGCCCTTTTTGTGTATCCTCCATTGTTTCCTGATGTCCCAGGAACTTGCTGATTGAGAAGTGGGGGTTGCTGTCTGCTCCCAGAGCTTGCCCACTATTCTCTGCCATGTGGCCCTCTCCATAACATGGTCGTTTTCTCCTCTGAAGTCAGCAGAGAATATCTCTGCTGCTTCAAATCTCTGACTACCTTATTCCGACTTTTAGACACAGATTTAAAAAGCTCATGTGCTTGGGTCAGGCTCACCCAGATAATTTCCATTTCATTAATTCAAAGTCAATTGTTTTGGGTTTTATTTTATTTTTTTAATTTATTTAGAGAGAGAGGCAGAGAGTGTGAGCAAGGGAGGGGCAGAGAGAAAGAGAGAGAGAGAATGTCAAGCAGGCTCCACACAGTCAGCACAGAGCCTGACATGGGGCTCCATCCCAATCCCAAGAACTGGAGATCATGACTTGAGCCAAAATCAAGAGTTGGATGCTTAACTGACTGAGACAGCCAGGCACTCTGATTTGTATTTTTTAATTACATATTCAAAATCGGTTCTGCCATTAGGGTGACAAAATCACAGGATCGAAATCCTGTCACATTCTCATATTCTGCCCACACTCACAGAGATGGAGATATACAAGGCATGTATACCAGGGGCAGGAATCATAAGGGACATCTTATAATTTGTCTACTACAAGAAAGTATAGGCTTCTATTCTTCCTCTCTCTCTCTCTCTTTTAAGATTTTGGTTTTTTTTAAGTTTTATATTTACAAAATTGAAAGGGAGATACAGATTCCTCATTATGCCCTACTCCCACACAGGCATAACCTCTTCCATTATCTACATCAGTCATCAGAATGGTACATTTTTTATGAAGTATGAGCCTACATTGACACATAATCATCCAAAGGCCATAGTTTACAAACAAATCCTCATACATGAGGATTCACTCTTAGTATTGTACATTCTATGAGTTTGGACAAGTATAATGCATTCATGATGTTATACAGACTATTTAAAAATCTGTGTTCTGCCTATTCATCTCTCCTCTTCTCCCAACCCTGCCTTGGCAACCATTGACCTTTTTATCACTTCCACAGTTTTCTTGAAAAGTACTAGGGAGAGGAAATATCTTTGTCTCATATTTAACTTTAGTGGCAAATCTTCAAGTTTCTCACCATTAAGTATCACATTAGCTATACATGTTTTTTAATTGAGTTGAGGTAGTTCCCCTTTGTTCCTAGTTTACTGAGAGTTTTTATCATCATGGGTGTTGGATTTTGCCAAATGTTTTTTCTGCATCTACTGATATAATGATGTGACTTTTCTGCTGATGTGATGGATTCCATTAATTGATTATTGAATTGAACCAGCCTTGCATACCTGGAATAAATTCGACCTGATTGCGGTATGTAATTTTTCTATAGTTTTGAACTTTGCTATTGTTTTATTGAGAAGATTTGCATCCATGTTCATGAGATATATTGGTATGTAGTCTTCTTTCCTTGTAATGTCTTTGCCTGGTATTGGTATTAAGATAATGCTGGCCTTATATAATAAGTTTGGTAGTATTCCCTTTGCTTCTATCCTCTGAAAGAGATTGTAGAGGGTGATATAATTTCTCCCTTAAATGTTTGATAGAATTAACCACTGAATCCACAAGGTCTGGTGTTTTCTATTTTAGAAGAAATACTGATTCAGTGTCTTTAATAGTCTATTAGGATTGTTTATTTTTCCTTGTGTGAATTTTAGCAGATTGTGTCTTTCAAGGAATTGGTACATTTCATTTATGTTTCAGAGTTGTGGGCACACAGTTGTTTATCATATTTCGTTTTATCTTTTAGTGTCTATGGGATCTGTAGTAATGTTCCCTCTTTCATTTTTGATATTAGTAATTTGTGTCTTTTCTCTTCTTATCGTAGTTAACCTGGCTATTAATGTATCTATTTTATTGACTATTTCCAAGACCAGCTTTTGGTTTCATTGGTTTTCTCTATTGATTTCCTGCTTTCAATTTCATTGATTCCTGCTCTAATTATTTATATCTTTTCTTCTGCTTACTTTGGATTTATTTTTTCAATCTTGTGTCCTATGATGGAAACAATTAATTTTAAATCTTGTTTCTTTTCTAATATATGCATTTAGTGCTATAAATTTCCCTCTAAGCACTGCTTTTGCAGAAGATGAGTTGTGTTTTCATTTCATTTCATTTCAAAATATTTTTAAATTTCTCTCGAGATTTCTTGTTTGACTTATGTGTCATTTAGAAGTGTGTTTAATATCCGTGGGTTTTGAGATTTTCCATCTGTCTTTCTGTTATGATTTTCAGTTTAATTTGATGGTAGTCTGACAGCAAACACTGTATGATTTATATTTTTTTAAATTTAAGATGACTTTTATGCCCCAGACTATGATATATCTTGGTGAATGTTTCATATGAGCTTGAGAAAAATATGATTCTGCTGTTGTTAGATGAAGTAGACTATAGATGTCAGTAATATCCCACTGATTAATAATGTTGTTGAATTCAGCTATGTCCTTACTTATTTTCTGCCTGCTGGATCTATTTCTGAGAAAGGGGTGTTGAAGTCTCCAACTCTGATAGAGGGGTCATCTTCTTTCAGTTCATCAGCTTTTGCTTTGTGTAGTTTGATATTCTATATGTTAAGAATTCTTAGATCTTTTTAAGAATTGACCCCTTTATCATTATGTAACACCCTTCTTTATCCTTGATAAGTTTCCTTACCTTTACATCTGCCCTGTTTGAAATTAATATAGCTATTCCTGCTTTCTTTTGATTGATGTTAGCATGGTATATATTTCTCTATTCATTTACTCTCTCTCTCTCTCTCACTATTATATTAAATATATATATATATATATATATATATATAAAATGTTATATATGTAATATATAAGTAAGCTTCACACCCAGCATGGAACCCAATGCAGGGCTTGACTCATGACCCTGAGAGTAAGATCTGAGCCATGGCCAAGGGTCAAATGCCCAATAAACTGAACCTCTCAGATGCCCCATTTATCCACTTACTTTTAATCTATGTATATCTTTATATTTAAAGTGGGTTTCCTATAAACAACATATAGCTGAATTTTTTGATCTGCTGTGAAAATCTCTGTCTTTTAAGCTGTGCATTTAGGCTATTGACATTCAAGGTGACTGCTGTTATAGTTGTATTAATATCTATCAAATTTGTTACTCTTTTCTATTTGTTGCCCTTTATTCCTATTTTGTCTTTACCTTTTTTTGCCTTTTAATTGAACATTTTATATGATTACATTTTCTATCCTTTCTTAGCATATTGGCTATACTTTTTTTTTTTTTTAACTTTTCTTAGTGGTTGCCCTAGAATATGCAATATACACGTAAACACCTAATCCAAGTCCACCTTCAAATAACACTATGCCACTTTATGGATGGTGTATCTTATAATAAAAAATTAATCTTTACTTCTCCCTCCTATCCCTGTATCACTGCTGACATTCATTTAACTTTTATATGAGTATACATAAAGTTGCATATATATGTATATATATATGATATATGCATAAGCATACACAATTGAATACATCGTTGCTACTATTATTTTGAACAAACTGTTATGTTAGATCAATTAAGAATAAGAAATATGAAAAATTTTATTTTATCTTCACTTGCTCTTTCTTAAAAACTTTTCCTTTCTTTATATAAATTTAAGGTTTTGATCTATACTATTTTCTCTCTTTAAAGAATATCTTTTAACATTGTACGTAAGGTGGGTCCACGGGCAGCAGAATTCTCTCAAATGTTGTTTGCCTGAGAAGCCTTTATTTATACCTCACTTATTCTCTCCAGAACTCTAGTTTGGTGGGGTTTTTTCCTCTCAGTATTTTAAATATTTTGTTCCACTCTCTTCTTGCTTATGTGGTTTCAGAGAAGAATTTGAAGATAATTCTTACTTTTGTTCCACTAAAGGTAAAAGATCTTTTTTTCCCTCTGGCTTCTTTTGGGTTTTTTTTTTCCTTTGGCTTTGATTTTCTGTAATTTGAAAATGATATGTCAAGGTTTAGGCTTTTGTTTTGTTTTGTTTTTGACATTTATCCTACCTGGTGTTCTCTGAACTTCCTAAATTATGGTTTGGTATCTGACATTAATTTGGAGTAATTATCAGTAAACATTTTCAACTTTCCTTCCTTCCTTCCTTCATTCATCTTTCTTCTCCTTCTGATAATCCAATTATGTATATGTTAGATTTATTGTAGTTGTCCCACAGTCTTTGAATATTCTGTTCTGTTTTATCAGTCTTTGTTCTTTTTGTTTTTTGTTTTTTGAGGATTCTGTTGATGTATCCTCTAGCTCAGAGATTCTTTCCTCAGTTCTATGCAATTTAACAATAAGTCCATCAAAGGCATTCTTCATTTTTATTATGATATTTTTCTACCTCTAGCATTTCTTTTTAGTATTTTTTCTTATGATCTCTCTACTTACATTAAATATCTGTTCTTGTATGCTGTCTCCTTTATCTGTTAAAGACACTGGCGTATTAATCATAGATATTTCATGTTGCTAGTCTGATAATTTCAACATCCCTACCATGTTTGGTTCTCATGTTTGTTCTGTCTCATTCAGTTGTGGGGTTTTTTTTTAATGTTTTTTATTTATTTCTGAGAGAAAGAGAGACAGTGTGAGCAGGGGAGGTTCAGAGAGAGACGGAGACACAGAATCCAAAACAGGCTCCAGGCTCTGAGCTAGCTGTCAGCACAGAGCTCGACGAGGGGCTCAAACCCACGAACTGTGAGATCGTGACCTGAGCCGAAGTCAGATGCTTAACTGACTGAGCCACCCAGGCATCCCTATCCAGTTGTGTTTTTGCCTGTTGATATGCTTTATAATTTTCCTCAATTGCTACACATGATGTAGTGGATAAAAGGAATTGTGATAAGTAGACCTTTAGTAATGTGGGGCTGAGGTACAGGGGAAAGGAAGCATTCTGTAGTCCTATGATTAGGTCTCGATCTTTTAGTGAGTCTATGCCTCTGGACTGTGAACTTCACAAATATTTCTGAGGGTTTGTTTTTGTTTGGTTTGTTTTTTGTTTTTTGTTTTTTTTTTTTTTGTTTTTTTCCCTCCATTTGGTAGGACGGTGTAGCTGGAGTTGGTTGAATTTGGGTATTTTCTTTCTTATAAATGGAAGGCTAGAGCAGGCTAGTGTTGGTTATTTCCCTTCTCCAGGTCATTCGGGCTCTGAAAACATGTTTAGTTTGACTCTGGTCACTTGTTTCCCTGAAGTTGGACCTAGTTAAGAGAAACAGAATACTCTGTCATATATTAAAATGGTGTATTTTCCCTTTCCCTATGTAGGAAGCCTAAAGGGATTTTTCTCTGATATCCACTGTGTGGAAGTAAATCTTACAATACTGTGAGCCTCATCCTCCAACCTCATAACTGGGTCCTTTGGAGTTTCTGACTCTCAGAGTTGTTCACAATGAACTTCCAGCAATTCCTCAATTGCTGTTCAGGTTTTCTACTCTGGCACCAGCTCCCACAGTGGTTCCACTGGTTAATCTCTGCTCCAATAAGCCACAATTCCCTGTATTCACCTGTCTATCTCTCCACTCTGGGGGCAGTGGTTTGCCTTGTGTCCTGCCTTTTCTGATGGATCAAGAAGAGTTGTTGTTTTTTAGTCTATTCAGCTTCTTGTTTGTTAGTATGGAGTGGTGATTTCCAAGCTTCTTACATTTGGAACCAAAAACCAGAAGACCTTTTATTCCTTTCTGAAGCATCATTTTCTTATTAATGTGAATAAACTTTTTTTTTTCTCAATGTGAGTTGAACTTCTCTACTGTGCTCTATGTGGAAGGTGTAACCACTCAGCAGGGAGACATAGGTGTCAGAAGCTTAGAACAATGAGGTCCATGCAGTTCCCTTGCTCCCAGAGTGAGATTCTATGCTGCTGTGACCCTCTGAAGGCTCAGGAGACTTTTCTACTACTGCTTAGATGTCCAGCATGAGTTAATGAGAAGAAAGACACTGAGAACATGAAGGGGTTTTTGATTTCTTCCATCTATACTGTTGGATTTGCCAACTTGGATCCTTCTTGAAGTTCATAAAATAAATTTCACGTGATCATTTTCCATATTAGAGACTCAAGTCTTTTTTTTTTCTGGGAATCTACATCATTCATGGGCTCTCCATCTCATTTTTCATGAATAATTGTGCAGAAGTTATAGTTTTGGGAAGTCCTGAACACTTGAGGAGACATAAAGCTGTCAGAATCACAAGATGCTCCAGAAAGCTGATCTGGAGTCACTTGATGAAGGTAGTGTTGAGAGAATTACATGAAGGTAGTTGGACTGGGAAATTGCTTAACCCTCTGACATTATCTTTGTGCCTTTCAAAAGAGCTGGTGAACTTACCTAGCATTTGTTCAGCTGATCTGTCCTGTCCCAAAATCACCATCTTCTCCACTTAGAGACAAAAGTCATCTCCCTTTATAGCTTTTTCTGACAATTTCCTGTCAGACATTTACAAAGCTAGTCAGACACGCAGACAGGAGCCTTTGACAGAACAAGGGTGACATTTCAGAGAAAGAACGATGATAGGTTGCCTAACAGCACACTCCAGAAATAAGTGCCTTTGAAAGGTACAGTGGAAATTTCCGAGCATCAGTCTGGTATTTTACCATGTAGCACTATCCATTGAGTCCTTTCATGTAGCTCAACATGAGTTAAATGATGTAGAGGTTGCAAATGCCAAATCACAGAAAGGTGAATTTAAAATTCCTATTTTACAGCTCCGAATTAGTGTGGACACTTCTCATCAAGAAGGACATTTGTTTCACTTGAGTCCTTGGCACAAATATTGCTCTTTTGTGAACAAATTGCAGCTGGAAAAAATGATTTTCCCCACAGGTAGAAGGAAGGTATTGCTTTTATATTCTCAATAACTAAATGAATATGTATTTTTAATAGCTGCTTTAGAAATGCATTCCTTGCAGAGTGTTAGAAACTATAGTTACCACTGTTTGAAAGTAGGCCTTACGTACTGAGAAATAGTTTGCCCTTTCCATAATACAGAATTGAGCAGGAAAGTAAGATGTTGTTAGTGGCTAGATTCCTAGCTTCAGAAGTAGGCAATAGCGTGATTGAACTCAGTGAGGGCAGAGACAACTCTTTGGGCTGTTTTCTTCACACTAGAATAGAGTACAATTCTCATTGATGGGTTCCCACATGATGTTGACATATCTATTCTGAAGGGAGCATTGTAATGCCTACCTCCTGCCTGACTTGAATGCACACACACAATGAACGGATCTTCCCTAGTTCATTTCCTCTCAATGAAAGGTTGGAGAGTTTTGGTTTTAATCCCAGGTTGAATCGGATACATAATCTTTAGAGATTTCTCAACATCCCTGGAGCTTAGTTTGTTAACCAGCAAAATGGAGAAAAATCAATTAATCCACGTGTCCCATCGTTAACTCTTTTACTCCAATATCTGCCCCTCCCAGAGATTAAGCTAAAGGTCTGATAATTGCCCATAAGCCCTACAAGGTTAGGTCCCATGTTGGTCCTACTACACACATCTCCACCTATACTCTCCCTCACTTCCTCTGTTCCAAACACATGTGCCTTTTTGCTGTTTTAAATATGCCTCATGAGTTCTCCCTACCAGGATTTTGTTCTGGCTGTTCCCTTTCCTTTCCCTGATAGGCTCATATCCCAGCTGTTCATTCTCCGAGAGCTCTTGTCCTTCACCCAATTTAAAATCACAGCTCTCTCTTTCCTCAGCACTCTTTGCATTCCTTGTTTTCTTTTTCTCCATTGTACTTACACATCTGACATACTATATACTGCACATTTTGCTTATCTATGTATGCGCATACAAGAATATGAAAAAACTAACAAACACAAAGGCTTTTGTTTTATTTATTCACTATTGTATCTTAGGGCTAAGAATACTGCTTGGAACAACAGCAGATGTTCCATAAATATTTTTAATGGATATATAGTAAACATTTTTATGGGTTTTAGAGATTTCTTACTTAATTCTTACTCTACCAGGAAAAGACCACTTTAATCTCCACTTTATAGATGATGAAAACGAGGTTTAAAAGCATTCAGATGTGTAAGGCCTAAGGCCCTACAATTGGCACATGAGCAGTTAGGACATACCCTGGGCACGTTTTGACTTCAAATCCATTTTCTTTTTGTTGCGCTATTCTTCCTCTTTCTACCTCAAGAGGCTGCTGTGAGAATTTAGTTTAAAATTTTTCAACATCTTTAAAAATTATAATGTCCCATTTTCAAGAAAAGCATACTAAACATTATATTTGTGTCTGTTTTTTTTTTTAATAGAACACTAGGCAGGGCTCGTTATTAGAATCCATTTTTTCCTCCACATTGATTTTTGACAAGCATAGGCACAAATATATCCCCCATGTCCAGTGGCTCATTTAGAGGAGCAAACCCAAAGTGCTGTGGAATGAGAGAAGAGAGAAGATTGTGGTGGGTGCGAAGATAATAAAAGTGCTGTCTTCCCCTCTCTCCCTTCAAAAAATACCAGTTACTATCCTCAGTAGCTGCCATCCTCTTAGTTCATCAGCCTCTGGGTATGTTGCTTATCTCTACCTGAGTCTCAGTAAGATAAACATGCCCATGGTCACCAGAATTGCCTGTAAAAGGAGCCAGGTCCCCTCACCTAGCCTCAGTGCCTGAGTTGCCTGCTTATGTTGGCTTCTGCCCTCCTCACGATTCTGTCTCATGTCAGCGCCAGCTGTAACTGGGGAATGCCTGGTACTTCTCAGGTGGGAAACAACCAGTCATTCTGTCTGTGGAGCATTCATTAATTACCTATGGGATAAGGGTGAGGGCCAGACACCATGCCAGTCACCTGCAGCTGAAAGCAAAATAGTACACTTTCCCATTCAGGAGCAGAATAGATTTGGATAATGATTAACCCTCTCCCATGAGAAGTGTTTTATTAGAGGACAACCAACGTGTGAGTTGTCTCTGCTATTCCAGCTTCTGTGTATGTGCAGGTGGCCTCTGTTTCTAGCCCATGCCAACCTCAGACAAAGAACTTGACACCTCTTTGGTTTTCCCCAAAAGAAATTCATTCAAACATCTGAGTAAGAAATTCTGACCGTATTGGAGATTTAAGGGTCTACACCAGATAGCATTCAGAAGCCCGTGTGTAGACCCATCATGGATAATACTGTCCCCAGAGTCTCTTTCAGCCCTACCACTACTGACGGGGTGGAGGTGCTCTCTCCTGTAGACTCAAGTCCCATGTCTGCCTGGCTCAAGTCTTAGATGCTCAGTAATAGTTATGGAAATTATTATTTGTTACTGTGAAAATTAATGGGTAAGTTATTATTTTCTAGTGCAGTGAATACACATAACTTATAACTTACTGTCTTAACCACTTAGGCATACAGTTCCGTGGTACTAAGTACATTCATATTGTTTTTGCAACTATCTCCACCATCCATCTCCAGAAGTCTTTTCATTTTGCAAAACTGAATTCTGCACCCATTAAACAATAACTCCCAGTAATGCCTCCTCCACCAATCCCTAGCAACCACCATTCTACTTTCTTTTTTCCTTTTTAATCTTCCTTTTTTTCTCCACACCCCAGCCATCGGTAACCACTATTCTACTCTCTGTTGCTATGAATTCAGCTTTTTTCCCATGTACATAAATGAGATGCAATATCGGTCTTTCTGTGTCAAGCTTATTTCACTTTGCATAATGTTGTCCAGGTTCATCTATGTTGTCTCAAATGTCAGGATTTAATTCATCTATCAATGGATCCTTAGGTTGTTTCCATATATTGGCTATTGTAAATAACGTAACAATAAACATGGGAGTGCAGATATCTCTCCAAGGTACTGATTTCCTTTCCTTTGGGTATTTATCCAGAAGCAGGGTTGTTGAATCACATGGTAGCTCTATTTTTCTTTTTTATTTTTGAGAAACTACATACTGTTTTCTATAATGGTTGTAAATTTACAGATTGAATGTGTAAACGGCCAAATGAAAAAGTGAAAGTAAATATGAAATATGAAAGTAATGGCTTAAAGAAAGCAATTTTTGTTGATTTCTTAAACTACAACTCATTGAAAAGACTTTTCTGTGTCTTAACAGAGGTGGGGCTCCTTAATCAGCTTTTGTAAATTTGGGTTTTCTTATAGTGGTTATATTCAAAGCTAAATTAATATGTATATGACTCAAGACCTCACATCTCTCTCTTTAGTTTGGAAGTTAAGGTTTACAAAGCAAGACCATATTTTCCTATAAACATCCAGGAGGTGAAAGCTGCCAATATGTAACTGAAATATTCAGGAGGAAAACAGCCAAAATGTCACATGGGTGAGAAATAACTTTCAATGTCCTATCAAAGGAGCTCTTCAAGTTATATATTGATCCCAACACAAGGAAAATATGCCTAGAAATTTAATTTGACATTTATAATCAATAGCACTCAGATGTCATGGAGCAGAGGGTAGGAAAAAAGATGACTTTAAAATTACAGCCATGAATTTATAATTACAATAATGAATAAAAGTAAATTTATCAAATTAGCATTTCCAGAGTCTAGAGAAAAATCAGCCTGTCACAGCATATTGCTGAAGAACTGGAGAGGCGGGATCTTGGTTTGTTTGTTTTTTGTAATTTTATTTTATTTTATTTTTTACAAATAGTTTATTGTCAAGTTGGTTTCCATATAACACCCAGTCCTCATCCCCACAAATGCCCTCCTCCATGCCCATCTCCCCCTTCCCCCCCTTTCTTTTTTCCTTAGTTTTTTCTCAGCATTCAAGAGTCTCTCATGGTTTGCCTTTCTCCCCCTCTCCCACTGTTTCCCCCTTATTCCCCACGGTTCACCTCACTAAGTCATCTATGCCTTCCTCCTTCTTCCATCATTTGGGCCTTTGTGCTTGACCTTTGGAGGTGGGTCATTTTTGTCTACAAACTACTACATGTTGACCTAGTGCAAAGATTGATCCATTTTTGGATCATTGATCCATTGATCCACTTGCTGTAAGAATGAAATTATCTATACTTGTTATCCTATCGTTGTCCAAAAGCCCTAGAGAAAATCCACTTTGTGTTCTGATAGAGAAACACTATGGTGAAAAAATTTAAAAACACAAACAAACAAACAAAATTGGGCATAGTAGGTGCTTAAGGATCTGTATTGAATGATCCAAGAGTCACTGGCATCAGTAGTGTGTACCTAAAAGTGCAATCCATATAGTCACTGGACACAGCAAACTGGAAATAACAAATATGTTCTTAAAACAGAAAGACTATATGATTGCACAGTTAATATTGTAATCATAACTTTGGAACTTCTTTCTCAACTTGGTGAGTTCTTCCTTTTCTCCCTGACACACTTCTCTTCTTTTTCTATACCATTCCCCTGATGACTTATCTGGTCATAGAGCACTAAATGCCATCCCTTTGCTAATGTGCAAAGTTCTATCTCTGACCATGAGTTTGATCTTTAACTTTAACTATTTCTTTCCTCCTGGCTACCAATGCATATATTTTGATATTTAACAGGCACTTCACCCTTGACATGTCTCAAATCAAAGTTTATGATTTCTCCTTCTCCAAAGATACTCTTCCCTCAGTCTTTCTCACCACTAATGGCAATTCTATTCTGAAGACAGAACCATCTTTTGACTCCTCTCTTTTATCACAACCCACATGCAGTCTACAGTGAATCATTGTCATCAAAATATATACATTTGAATTTGTCCAGTTCTTACAATTTCCTCCCTAGTTCCCTGACTCAAACCATCATCTTTCACTTGGATTATTGCAATGGCTATCTTACCGGTCTCCCTGATTATGCCCTTCTTAAGAGCCAACCCTCACCCACAGTCTATTCTTAACACACTAAGCACAGTTGTCCTTTCAAACTACAACCCTCCTTTACCCTGACCTCTGTGGTTTCTCCCTTCTCACTCAGAGTAAAAGCCACATTTGTACAATGGGTCACCTGTGACTCCACTCACCTCCTTCATCTCCTTCCCCCTTTCATTCTAATTTTGGCCACCCTAATCTCCTTGATGTTTCTTGAACATGTCAACCACATTCTCACCTTGAAAGGTTTGATTGTGTTGTTCCCTGTGCCAGTGATGCTCTCCCTATAGACAATGATTTGTCTTCATTGCTCAGTTCCTTCAGCTTTTTGCTCACATGTCATTTAATTATTAACACCTGGCTTGACAGCCTTGCATGAAATGGCAATTGCCATCTCCTCATCCACCCCTGCTGCCTTTGCGTTTTCATCCTCATTCCTTGCTGTTTCTCCATAGTTTTGATCATCATCTGGTCTACACTTCATTGGGATGTTTTATTTGCTACTAATAGCTTCCCACTGGAATGTAAGTTTCATGAGGACAGAAACATTTCTGTGCCTCTTTTTGCCACTGTATTCCCAGTGCATTCTTATTGACAGCGCTTCAATAAACATTTTGAGTGAATTAAATGGATTATAGTTATCATTCATTCCAAAACAAAGCTGTATTTGCCATTTGGAGGAGTCCAAATCTCTGGATTATTCTGCAATGTCTTACACTTGATTTCAATACTGCAGGATAATCACACTCTAGGTTTCACTATTGGGTTTACATTTACTAATAGGTTGTGAGAGAATTAAACTTTTTTTTCATAGCTGTTCTAGGATATGCTATTAAAGGCTTATTGAGTAAGATAGCATGTGTTTGCACACGGATAATTTGGCTCTTTAAATTCTCAGGGGTCTCTTTTAGCCAAAGTGGTTCAAGTTTGGTAAAACAACACTACAGATCTTAGTTACTCTAGAAAATATATCCTCATTTACAAAATGTTTTCCAGGCAAGCTTGCACACATCGTAGGGAACATACCAGTAATAACTAGTAGCTATGGTTGGTATCTGCTTCCAGGAAAGAAATAAGAGCAAAAATCTGTGATGTCCTCTTGAACTCAGCACTATACCCAACACCATGCCAACAATGTTACTGACATGTAGGTTTAGATAAGGGGACATCTGTCCCTTCTGGTCATATGCCACTTTGGTTCTGCTCCATCCAAGCTGCTAAAGAGACTGTGGACAATATTATTTTAGGTCTTCTCTAATGACACATATATGAGGGATACATCTGTGTGCATGTAAGGAATGAATTTAGGGACGGATTTCAACTCTTCAATCCCACTAAGAAGTCTTTTCAACACAGAAGTATTTTTTAGTTCCAAAATAAATATTTTTTAGTTCCAGACCAAAGGAGTATCATTTGGAAAGGAAGTATGGAATAGGAGTCAGATTATTTTGAACAAACACTGCATTAGAATCATAAGGTCTTGTCCCTTATATAGATTGGCTTTCTTTTCCTATGTTTGTATCAGTCAAAAGTCCTCATTAGTCTCTGTTCCAGCTATAATGGGCCAGGAAGATCAAAACATGTTGTGTACCTTCCTTTCTGACATCACTGAAAATTTTTGTGTACTTCTAAGTATAATTCAAATACTGCCTTTTCTATAAAGCTTTCTCTATTACCCTTAGATTAACAATCTTTTGCTCCTTTTGGACTCTCAGAACCACACACATACACGCACACATACACACACACTTTCATATATATATATATATATATATATATTGTACCTGACATTACAAGACTGTGAGACCATTACAATTAGGGACCACTCATTCTTTCAACTTCCCCTTCTGTAGATAAGTACATTCCCTGATGTTTCTAAACAATGACTGTCAGCCTCTGCTTTAATCACTTCTATCACAGTGGTACTGCCTCCTGCTCTTTTGGTATGGATTTGGCTCTCCACTGACAACAGCTTGGACCAGGAAAAATGTTCCTTATCCAGTATTTGAGCTACAGCAGGTCTTTTGTTTGGGTTGATTTAAAAAAAAAAAAAATCCTGGCCTAACAATAAGACAGCGATGTCCACAAAAGGATTTTTTCATTGAAAATTGAGGGAGAATATGTGCTATAATTACCAGGAGCTCTAGGGAAGAACTCGATGGTAGAAATGGTGTTTCAAACGATTAAGGGATTTTTTTAAAAATCATCTTTTCTTTTTCAGGATTTGGAACAGCTTAACTGCAATAAACATGTTTTCTGGAGGAGTTTCTTGGGAAATAGCTATCGGGCCTTAAATCCCAAATGCTGTTTTTTAGGTGGATGCCCCTGCTCTGTGTTCCCATTGACCTGAGATACACTTTCTTCTAACACATACTGTACTTTGTTGTAATTATTGTTCAGCGAGTACCTTCCATGCCAGACTACGAAGCTGGAGAGGCCTAGTAATCAAGGTTATCTTGTCAATCACTCTATTCCCAGGGCCAGCAATTACTTGCAGAATGGATAAATGGCTGTGTGTGGTAACAGTGTGAAGTGGGTTAGCCATTACTTTGGGAAATGGTAGGTTTTGTTTTGTTTTGTTTTGTTTTGTTTTGTTTTGTTTTTTAATGGCTGCCCACCAAGATACATGTCCCAGAGTAAAATTCTATCAGAATTAGTCTCCCTTCTTCTCTACCAAGTGGACATATAACATACTACAATTTAAAAACTTGTTTTAGGACATCCATGGATATATTGGAGTGGACACAATTGTTTATCTGAAATGCTATCCAGACCCAGGATTATAGAGAATGGAGACTTGGAAATAGGATGCAGTGAGCCTTGCACAAGGGGGAAATTATATAAACACTTAATTAGACATTAATTATTTACTTATTAACACTCTTCTAGAAACTATTAGGAGATTCAAATGTATATGTATATAATGCTGATGTAAGTCATTTTCTTGGAAAGCTCAATGGTACAAAACAATAAGGTAGTAAATTACTGATTGATAGATTGAATTGCTTGGAATAACAGCAAATAGGTAGATGCTGATGAAGTAAATACCTGAAATTATTGCTTGCTGTGATCTGAATTGATTAAACAACTATTGATTGAATACTCATTAGGATAGCCATAATTACAAATGATTTACATCCATTAATTGATTTGATCTTCTCAGACATCCAGTTAAGCATTTTTTATTTTCATTTCACAAATGAAGAAATTAAAGGTCAGTTATGTTGAGTTGTTTTTGAGAGATTTTATGGCCAATAATTGGCAAAGCTGGAGTTTCAACTCAGTTACAGTTTATCCAAAAGCCTAAGTGGTTTTAATCATATCATGATGGAAATAAAAGGGAGAACAGCCAAAGGATGTATAAAGAACAAGAAGAAGGGCATGTCTGATGTTTGGTACAGCAAATAAAGATTGGAGAAGGTGGTAATGGTTATTGAGGTAGGCAAATGAAGTTTAGATATACATTTGAAAGTGTCTATATGATATACATTGGTTTATAAGTAGGGAAGGGATGCTCTTTGAATTGCTCTATAGACAGATGATTCTGGATTCAGTGTGGACACCAGGAAACGCGTGAGGAAGTAAGATGCTGAGGGGCACCTGGGTGGCTCAGTTGGTTAAGCATCCAGCTCTTGATTTCGACTAAGGTCATGATCTCCTGTTTTCAGGAGCCTGAGCTCTGTAGCAGGCTCCACTCTGACAGTGAGGAAACTGCTTGGGATTCTTTTCCTCTCCTGCTCTCTCTGCCCCCTTCTCAAAATAAATAAATAAATAAATAAATAAACCTTTAGAGAGAGAGAGAGAGAGAGATGCTGAAAGGTCGGGCAGTGCTGTGTAAGCCCATCAGAGTCATCTTAACCAAATAAAGATAGAGAGAATACACCTTTGACTTTAAAGATCCTTCCAGAAGAATCATGGATCTTGATAAACTGTGTGATGTTAGTGTCTTTCTCAATTTAAATTTTAAGACTTTGAGGAAGAGATGATATTAAGGGGAACTGAATAATTTTGGATAGAAATCAATTTGAAAAGTGTTTTTTCAAACCATAATTAATATACTAATGGATATATTCTTGGCAAGGAAAATAATGTTCTAAGAATCACCCTACCAATATAAGAACAAAGTTTTTTGTTATACCAAGTATATAGGACAAATTAAAAATTTCCTTCTTCCCTTCCAATTCCCACCACAGAGGTAAATAAGATGCATGGCTTATGTTTTTCATCTTCTCGTTCCTTTTCTATGCAATTCTATGTATATATATGAAATATATTTTTAACAATTGCAAAGCATCTCATAGGAAATCGTATTATAATTTAGTTAACCTTTTCTTTTTTGATGGATAATTAGGTTATTTCCATTGTCTTGCTATTACAAATAATGCTGCAATAAATATCATTGTGCCTTCATCTTTGTATTCACGTACTGATATATGAATATACAGACATATTCTCATGAATTCCCACATATGTATTTCTTGGGTCAAAAGGTATGAGCACTTTAAATTTTGACAGGTATACAGCAGTTACCTTCCAAATGGACTTCAACTATCACAGACCTAAAAACAATATATGAAAGCATCTGTATTTTCACTTCAATTTACTTCTTTATTGTCTTTTAAAATGTGATCATGCCAAAACACAGAAAATTAGTTATGAATTAAAACATTGTACATAGCAAACATAACATTGACTGTGTGCTCTACCCTTTGCCCAGCTTCCTGCCTTCTCTAACAAAGGTGATCAAATGTTAAATTTTGTATTTATTATTTCCTGTCCATTCAATTCCCTGGCCTTTTTAACCTAGTAGAGTGTGTTGCCTGTTTTTGAATATATGAAAACAAGTGTCAGGACACCTGGATGGCTCATTAGGTTAAGCACTGGACTTTGGCTCAAGTCATGATCTCATAGTTTGTGAGTTTGAGCCCCATGTTGGGCTCTCTGCTCCCAGCACAGAGCCTGCTTGGGATCCTCTCTCTCCTTCGCTGTCCCTCCTCTAACTTGTGCTCTCTCTCTTTCTCTCTCTCTCTCAAAAACAAATAAACATTAAAAAAGAAAAAGAAAACAATGTCATACTATCTAGTCTTTAAGAAACTTTTGAAAATTCAGTTGTGCTTCTAAATTTATCCATATAGACAGTTAAATCATTTTCACTGCTTTATAACATTCCATTGTGTAAATACAGCAGAATTTATCTATCTTTCATGGACTACTGAGTTGTTTCTGGTTTTATGCTGTATGGAAAGTATTTTTATTGGCATTCTCAACATGTCTAATGGTCCATGACCTCTTGGTTGTAGATATCAGAAAGGAATTACTACATTCAATGCATGCAAATGTGCATTGTTATAATGATATTTCTCCCCCAAATCATTGGCCAATATGCTGGCCTGACAGGTAAACTTTTGGGAGGGTTTCCCTCTCTTGTGCCCTCTGTAAGAAACACTGTTACCCCCCAGATATATGGATAGTTCAATCCTTCATCTCCATATATGCCTTGACTCATATGTCTCCTCAGTAGAGCTTTTCTGACCATCTAATATATAGTTATAACCATATTCCCATCCTTGCACCTTGCACATAGAAAGAAATAAACAAATATTAGTTGAAAGAATGATTGAGTAACTGAATAAAAAAGATTCAGACATAACCCAAGGAAAAATATCTTATGTGTAAAAATGTACATGTGTTTATGTGAGTTTAATATACTGGATTCCATGAACTTTGAGAAACACTAAATTAGGAAACATTAAGTAGATGAAAATAATGTGTATAGGTATGTGCATATGTGTGTATAAAACTGTATGAATATTTTTACACTGGTATGTTTATGTAAATTTATATTTACATAAAACCAAGATAGAAGAAATACAAAATTTTAAAATATATATCATAAAACTCCATCAGATTGTAATTATACTTGATAAATATAACTATCTGAACATCCTGTTGACACCTTCTTTGTGTTTATTCATTAAACAAAGATTTATTGAACACTTATTATATGAAAGACTTAAAGAAATATTGTCCTGAAGGAGAATTATGAAGCATATGATTTAATTTTATTTCTATTTTGTTTGCCAAAGATTATACCTTTTAGGATAGAAGAGATAGCCACAGGGATAATTTTGGACTACATTTTGATTTAGAACTACATTTGATGAACGGTGACACTAAAAGAACAGAAGAAATTAGCCATGTGGCCTCAGATTCTGTAATACTAATGATAGGGAGAGACATACAAAATTATTTATGCTGGCGTTTATAAAGACACCTTTTGAGAACAAACACGAGAATATGATAAAATACCTTGTAAGAGGCAAAATACAAATATGAAGTTTTGCTCAGTTAGGGAAAATTAACAAAAGAATATATTTTAAGGAAAATTCTGACACCATGAAGCACAACCTCCAAAAGAAAATGATATATTCAATTGAAAGCAGGTACCTGAGACTTATGCTCCAGGAAGATAGGGCCGGGTTAGAAATCCTCCCACTCTTTTGTTCTGTTTCAGTAAAAGCTTATTGCAAAGAACTACCTTTTCTGACATGACTTAGATAAAACAATAGATTCTCCTCTTTTTAACCAATGACAAAGCCAAAAACAGACTCTCCAAATTCGTCCCCTCCCTGTCCCCCCCGCCCCAGGATGATTAACTGAACTGTTTGTAACCATTGATCAATATGGGTAAAATACTTGGTAACGACCAAATTTGAGTCCCACCTCTCTTTCTCTAAGATCCTGAATTTTGACTCATCCTCAGCCTGATCCAGCATTGCCCTGTGGCTTCTCCTTACTCACCCCTTCCAAGATTCTGCTGACCTGAAGAAAAGGCATTTCCTCCTCAACTGTTCAGCCCACTCCCTCACACCTGATTTTTTGTAGCCTTGTTTACTCCTCCCTACAAAAGTAATTCCTTTCTACCCAATCTCTAAGATGCCTCTAGATCTTATGATCTGAGAATTTTCCCACCTGCAATTGTCCTCCCCTTATTGCAATAATCTTCTCAAATATTCTCCTTACCTAAGTCTGAATTTGTTGATTATTTGACAAGAAAAAATAGATGAAGGAAAAAAAAAGGAAGAGTTAATGGAAAATAAGAAACAATATGATAGAACAAAAGTCTGCCATAAAAATAGGATAATTGTAAACGGGTTACAATTAAAAAACAGACTCTGAGGTTTAATTAAACACAACACAGTACAAAATCTGCTGAGCAGACACATACTCAAGGAGAGAATGGTTAAAAATGAGAGAATATGAAACGGTATCACAAAAAAAATCGAACCAAAAGAACGCTGGGCTTACAGTCACAGGGTCTGATTAATTAGTATTTAAGGCAAAAACAGCATAATGTTCAAAAATGTTATTTAATCGCTCAAAGTATAATAAACACCTATATATACACATATGCATCTAACAATATAGTCTCTATGTGTATCAAGCATCGACTGGCAGGAATGTGGAGAGAAAGACATAGCAGTTACTGGGAATTTTAACACCTCTTTTAGAAATTAGGAGATTAAAGAGGCAGAAAAAGCAGAGATTTTGAACACTGAGGAGTGACCACCCCACCACACACATACACACACACACACACACACACACACACACACAAACGTCCAGAGAGAGAGAGAGAGAGAGAGAGATAATGCAATAAAAACAAACACAGTGGAGAATGACAAAGTCAAAGTAGCTACAGAATAAACATTTTAAAAGAGGATATAACTCCAGTCCCTTCTTGAACCAAGCGCTGCACCTCGCTTTTTTTAATAAAGACTCTAGAGAAAGTCGGGATAGAAAGAACCTACTTAAACATCATCAAAGCCATCTATGAGAAGCCTTCAGCGAACATCATCCTCAACGGGGAAAAACTGAGAACTTTCCCCCTGAGATCAGGAACACGACAGGGATGTCCACTCTCACCATTGTTGTTTAACATAGTGCTGGAAGTCCTAGCATCAGCCATCAGACAACAAAAGGAAATCAAAGGCATCAGAATTGGCAAAGAGGAAGTCAAACTTTCACTCTTCGCAGATGACATGATACTTTACATCGAAACCCCGACAGACTCCACCAGAAGCCTACTAGAACTGATCCAAGAATTCAGCCAAGTTGCAGGGTACGAAATCAACGTACAGAAATCGGTTGCATTTTTATACACCAATGATGAAGCAACAGAAAGAGAAATCAAGAAACTGATCCCACTCACAATTGCACAAAAAACCATAAAATACCTCGGAATAAACCTAACCAAGGATACAAGAGATCTGTATGAT